>NW_024704984.1:0-27906 GCF_018977255.1 Callorhinchus milii
TAATTAAATTAATTTTTATTCTTTTATTATTTCCCTTCTACGTGACTTTACCGAAAGAACCAAGAAGACGAATCCCTGCAGTCACGAAAGCTTTAAATCGAAATTTAGGTTTTGTTTTCTCTTTCATTTGTACCTGATGATGATTGCTTGTGTTGCAATCGAAACGTCGTATGCTATTATTTATTATTTTCTCTTTCTACGTGACTTTACCGAAAGAATCAAATAGTAGTCCGCAGGATCATTATTGCTGCTTTATTAGTGAATACTTTTTTGTTTTAGGGTGAGGATCATCTGGCTCATAGCATTTGTCTAAAAACTATTTAATAAATGTTTGCTGCATTACTATTTCAGAGGTTTTCGTAGTTGTACTGGCTTCTCCACGACGTGTTTTTGGGATTGTCCGGCGTGCTGTTCGGCATCTGCTGAATTCAGTTCCTAAAACAATCTGCTTGCATGGTGGAGCCAGGCGTGGGACGTCGTACCGAATGGAGTCTGGTATCTATCGCATTACCGTCTGTCTCGCTAATTTTTGTTATTTTCACAACCATTTTTATTTACGATATTGTTAATCATTATAGGACTAATGCTGCTTTGCATTTCCCAACTACTAAATATTTGTGTTCTTGCCTGATTATAAATAAAGCCAGAATCGAAATGATCCAATGCTCTCTTACCATGTATCATTACATTGCATTATTTGTTGTCAACACAGCTTAATTATAAACCGTTAAATGTTGGTATTTCTTTTGCAATCATCTCTGAATCTATAAAGTGCCACACCGGAGTGCCGCTATACATATTTCATACGCACTTGATATAAATTCCACGGTAATCTACCAAGCCGTACACACCCGTTTCATAAGATAATCTATAGCGTAAGAAAACCCCTTCGATACGTGCGATCGATGCCGCTGTAAATATTCACAGATTTTGAAACCGCTTGTACAGAAATGAACGAGTATTGACACGAAGCAAAGGAACACTTTGTAAGAAGACAGCAGCGGCCACGTGCTTTATCAGCTATCCATGAATCTTTGACCCTGCGTGTGGGTACATCCAAATAAAGAAAGCCGTGCGAGTTTCACTCTTTGAGATGCTTAATGTGATGAGACATATCCACCCAACTGTAATGTTCTAGCCAGGGCTCAGTAATCCTTCACCCGCCCTTCCCCCCCCCCGCCCCCCTCAATAAAAAAAATCCAGGAAAGGAAAGCGATAGAAAATGAAGTGTTTGTGGAATTTGAGTCTTCAGCATCACCCAAAGCTTATGGCAGTGTGACGGTTTTGACCTTCAACTGGCTTTTATGTTCCAGGTTAACATGTTGTGTTATAAAAGACCCTTTATGTGTCCCCTTTTATGTTGTCACGTGGCTGAAAATAAGCACTGGTATTTTTTTTTGTCGGATCACATTGTATAAACACTTGGGGGTCATCTGCGCATTTCACAAGTGGGTGTTGTGTGTCAACCCGTAGAGTGTATTGATGAATAACGATAATATTGATGTGCAGCTCTTGATCAATCCACTGCTGGATGAAAGCCTCCCCATGCTGTGTTGGTCAACGGGATTGTTTGACCATACTTCACCATGCTGGTTAGTGCTGGTTGGTGAAGGGGGGGGGGTGCAAAACTGGTTCAGATATCGCTCTAGGTAGAGGAAATACCTGGCAGGCAATGCCCACGAGAAACGTTTTACTTTTTGCGAAGAAGTGTCATGCTTCTGGGTTCTTTCGGTAAAGTCACATAGAAGGAAAATAATAAAATAATAAAAATAAAACATAATAAAATAATTCTCACGACGTTTCGGCCACAACGCAAGCAGCCGTCTTCAGGTGGAGAACAGGTCTGTCGAGAAGGCAGAGGTCTGTCGAACAGACTCTGCCTTCTCGACATACCTGTTCTCCACCTGAAGACGGCTGCTTGCGTTGTGGCCGAAACGTCGTGAGAATGATTTTATTATGTTTTATTATTATTATTTTATACTTTTCCTTCTACGTGACTTTACCGAAAGAACCAAGACGATGAATCCCTGCAGTCACGAAAGCTTTACATCGAAATTTAAGTGTAATGCTGTCTTCTTCTATGAGGCTAAATCGGCAGACACAACTTGTATTACTCAATGCGACTGTATGTTTATGAAAGGAAGGAGTGAAATGGAGCTGGGAGAGGTGAAGGTAGGCATGGAAAGGACAGATTTAAGGCCACGTTATTTCATATGTGATGTCTCAAGCCCAACTAGTCGGACAAGTTTAAGTCATATTTTTTTGGGTTATTACACATTTTGGATAGTGGACAATGGTAGTTTAGCGGTTGACATGTATTTTACATAAACTGCATTCATTATAAAGGTGCAGTTTAAATGCTTATTCATATCCGTATTTATAAAAAAAAAATACACATTTCAGCTGGTATGTATTTTTCAACAGCTTTCCGATGAAAAAGGTTGGGTCTGTGTGTGTTGGAGCAACACTTTAAAATATAAACTGTTGCATAACAAAAACACGTTGCAGTATATTCATAAAAACACTCAGCAGGACAAATATTTACAAGTCTACGTGTATGTATATGTATGCAATTTAATTCGATTCGAGCATTTTGTGTTACATTATGGTGACTGTAGTGGCCTCTAGTGGCTGCAGAGGTGACAACCCAATTACTTACATGTACGGATGTAAAATATTTATATTTACACGTGATTCTATACACGTATCTCGAGCTTCAGAATAAAAATATTTTACACATCGATGCATCGTTCCACCCATTCTGTGTATTTTATTATAAACATAGATATTTTATTCCAAATTACCTTTGTGAGCAATGTATAAACGTGTATGACATGAGGCAAATCGCTATGTAAATCCTAAAGTCAAATATGTACCATTTAATATATATATATAATGCAAATGTAGGCATCATTCCATTATTGAGGAATTTTATTTCCGTGCAAACATTTCGTAATAAGTCCGCTTGTTTTGTTTCAACAACTGGTTCCAATTATTTTGACGACGTCCACCACTTCTACTATCTGATCCAGGAGCTTTGCCTTTTTCTCACGTGATGGCTTCGGTAGGTCTTCATCCAGCAGTGGATAGATCATTGCCGACGATGTCGTGACCGTTGAGGACCACCTCTGCGTGCCGTCCCAACGAAGCAGTGCCGTCTCTAACTCCATACCACGAAGAACCGACGACTTTTGGGCAGAATATGGTCCGGGCAGAAAGTGAGTCGCGTGGTGCTGCAAGTGGCAGCTGGGCCAAGGTCTCCTGTGGGATCACAGGGGAGTTCGAGGGGGGGGACTCCCATTGAGAGACAGCGAGCGAGAGAGAGAGGCACGCTGATCTCCGGGGAATCGACAGAATGTCCCGCCTGCCACTGACCAGAAGGGGTAGCGGAACCACATTGAAAGTGAACGGAACGCACGCGGGCACAGGCGGAGGGGGGGGGTCAAGTGCAGTGCAGGTCGCCAGCGGAACGCCGAGGCGGGTGACACGCTTCGTATTGGACAAACAAACAAAACAAACACAAAACCTTGATACACTAAGTGGCGAATATATCCTCCCTGGCTCGCCGCGGTCAACCCCCCCCCCCCCGCAAGAAGATTTTGACTCAGCCTCCACGTTTCAGGGCCGAGCGATAATCGGGATGACAGTTTGGAGACAATTGCTTTATGCGGGGGTGCAGTGTTGGCCTGGGAGACGACAAGATGTGCTTCCTGAACCATGACCTCCAATAACCAGCGGGTCCACCGTGTTAGTCAATATCTTCGGTCTATATGAGCCCACCCCTATCGGATGGATAAAAAAAAACACTTTCATTAATATTAAAGAAAATCATTACAAGCAGTAGCAATGATGATATCCTCGCCTCTGTATTCATTTAAATGTGATGTATGCACTTGATGCTCGTTTGGGTCAATAAAATATGAGATGTTTCATTGATTTTAGTTTTAGTATATTTTTTTGCAGTCGGTACATAGGCATAATTAATGCCTATGTACCGCGTTCGAAATGCGATACATTTTGAAAAGCAAATCTAATCATTCGTGGAAAGGCGGGAGGTGAAAGGGGCTGCTTTGGTTGGAGAGTGGGGGGGGGGTGGTTCAAATTTAATAAAAACTCCCACTTGTAATTGGGATCTCGGATTTGGACCAGGAAGCAACTCGCGCTATTAGCAAAACAAACACCAATTACCCTGGCCAGGGAGCGGCTTGGGATCAGCGTGGGAAAGAGGGCCAATGGCTCGGTCCGCTGAACTGCCTTTACCCTCTACCCACAGCGCCCCCCCCCTCTAGCCCCAGCACGTATCACCGCCGTGCGTTCTGCCACCCCCTCCCGCCCTGTAGCACTCCCCCTGTAATCTCACAATGGCCCATAAGGTTGCACTGTTCCCAGGCTTCTGTTACAAGCCAGCACTTGAACTGCATTCAGAGGCCAGTGCAAGGCAGGAGACACAAGATCCATTCTCGTCAGCACGCCAGCCGGCTGTGCTCTGACAGCGCTCCGAGATGGGTCTGCCCTCTGGCTATGACGCCCACTCACTCTCTCTCTCTCTTAAATTTTTTTTCTCATCAGGATGCAATGGGGGGAGGGGGCAGTGGAGGGTGGGGGTCATGGGTAGAGGTGGTGGTGGGGGGGGGCATTTGGAGGCTCTCTGATTCCTATCGTCTTTGCTTCCTCTACAGCTCCTGTTTCAGAACGTAACAATAACACCAGCGCGTTTACAAAAAAAAGGACAGCCGCTTCCGGCAAAATAGGCAGTTATTACAGTTAATATAATACGTTACAGTTAATATAGCGTAGTGCAGGGCAATTTATTTGAGTGCTCCTCCCTCTTCGAAATGACAGAAGGTTTCAAACCAAGTGATTTACTGCAGGATGTCCTGCGGCTAGGCAGAGACAGCTGTATTCCACGGGATGAATGTTAAGGGAGGGCTCCATCAAAAATCTCAACCACGACTCGGGATTCTCATTTGAAGCGCTGCACTTGGGATTAGTTCTTAGGAACACCATTCAATTACGGTGTTGAACCATGACAACCGATTTACATCAACCTGGCAAGTGGTAGGAGTAATTGCATTGTTATAGCTGAAAGAAAATATATCGAAAGGAAAACACATGTGTGCGTGGAGAGGTTGAGCGTGGCGCTGGACTGTGAACCCGGGGGGGTCCTGAGTTCGATCCCTGGCCCCGGCAAATACCAGTGGTGAGTGATCTCTCAGTCAGTTATGGAAACTTCCTTCACAACTGAGCACTTACCAGCGTGGAGAAGTATGGTCAAACAACTTCCCTAGTGCTGTGTAGGTAGACCTTAATCCCACAGTGGACAAAGGGCTGTATACACACACACACGTCGATTTAAAGCTTTTGTGACTGCAGGGATTCATATTCTTGGTCATTTCGGTAAAGTCACGTAGAAGGGAAATAATAAAATAATAAAAATAAAACATAATAAAATAATAATAAAAATAAACATAATAAAATAATAATCATATAATATTATTATTGTATTATTATGTTTTATTTTTATTATTTTATTATATTCCTTCTACGTGACTTTACCGAAAGAACCAAGAATACACACACGTGTTTAGCTATGTCAACATTGATCAAATTGCTGTTTAATGTTCATACTTATATAATGGATGATACCTTTGGTGGACTGCCGGTATATTCGTGTTTTGGATGTGATTGCAGCAATCAGTAAGAATACACAAGGCATGACCAGCACTACAATACAGTATTGAAATGTATCAATTGCAACATGGCTTGCAATAAATAGCAATGATAATTTACAACCTTTGTCACTTGATATCGATCATGTCTGTGCATTCTTTTCGATTCTTTCTGTGAACGCAGTTGTTTTTGCTCTACTTTCTGTTTGTTTTGCTCTGACCTCTATGCGCATCATTGCCGTGCCTAGTATTCTGTTTAACCTTTTTGCTTTCGTCATTTTGGTGACCCAGGTTACTCTCGCACATGAGACTGCACCTCATCACCTGAGCTCTCACCTAGTTAAACAAAATAAACTTGAATTGCTGTTGGACGAAGTATGCAGTGCCGGTTATGTTGACCTCTCGGCCGTACTTCAGCACGCTGGCCAGTGCATGTTTGGTGAAGTTGTCAGACGCGCCAGGGCCGATTCAGATATCACTCGTCACTACTGTTAGCCGTGGCCAGGAAACTAAATCGGTTTTGCCACATTCATGTCAGAGTGCGTTAACCAATGAGCCACTGTCCCAGCCTAGCGGAGAAATGTATGTAGCCAGATTCGCACCTCGATGGCACGACCGATAAACATTACCAAGAAGATGTTGCCATGATCGGTGATGAAGAATTTGGTACATTTCCACCATAAATCCTGGTAACGGCCTTTGGCTAGCCATCGAATAAGAACGAGCACTGCATCGCATGCTTTCAGATGCACCTCAGCGGCAATCTGGAATGCTCTTCCTTCCGATATTAGGAGGCTATGGAGCTATGCACTAGATTGAAAAATAATTTCTTTAGAACCGCGTTTTGTGCTAAGTTTGTTGTCCTTCCCCTGCACCTACAATTAGCATGGTTGGCTACATATGATGCGAAAGAAGTTAAATATATATACATAATAGTATACAAATTGACATTTACAAAAAACATGACATCACTCCTATTTGGCATAACCAAGAGGTTTCAAAATTAAGGTATCACTCATATTATCTTTCCATATACGCACCACTATGAACACCCCTACACTTATTATATGAACTCATTAGCGCATAGAGATTGGTCTTCAAAATGCGTAATAGTATTTCGGTGTAGATTTATCATGCGGTGTGACATTTCATTTTCTAAACATTTGTGTTTATTTTCTCAATTAAATTTCAGTTATATTGGTATCGTGTCATGGTGTGTGTGTGTTGTTTATTTGTGGGGAGCAGTAGCAGTTAGCGCGCTGCATGACGAACGTGGCGACCCAAGTTCGATTCCCACTCAAGGCCAACACATGGGACGATTATCCCCCTAGATCGACTCGGCCTAAAATGGTGCTGTGTGCAGACATTGGCACTGGGGAGACAAAGGCGGTCGGGCGTGGTAAGCTAGCCACCCACCCCCTCGTGTACCATGTCAGCCTTTTTAGGTGCTCACTAACAACACTTGCCCCAGAAGTCTCTTAAGGCTATGAGGGTGGTCTTTGTATTTATCTTTTATTCAGGGATTGTTTATTCATATGATATGAGAGCCAAATAGACTGAAAGTCAAATTTTCTAGGGTGAGCTTGGCCACACAAAGGAAATTGTAAACAAATGGTCATTCATCTTCTTATCACTCTTTTATCACTACGACCAGGTTATTGTTTCCATGAACTTAACTCCCTAATTACTCCACCTATGTTGAGGACTTGGTATAGCAAACTGATTGTTGAATGTCATCTATATTTTTTAAACAACCATAATGCAGGTCATAACACTTATTTCTGATTTTTTTATATTCATTTATCCATGAAAGCCATACTGAGTCGTTGGACTCCTGTTCAAAAAGGTTCTGCATTCGGTTGCTATTTTAAGATATCTTCAGACAATTAACTCTTTCCCATTCCGTTGACGTATGTGTACATCATCAGTTGTTCTTCTGATTCCGTTCTGATGACGCACGTGTGCGTGTGTACGTCATCGGAACGGAATCGGAAGAAAAACTAAAATAAAATAAATAAAAGCTCATGCGGGAGGGAGTGGAGCACAGTTTTGCACCAGCTATCAGAGAGTGTGGTTGTGTCGCTACAGTTCTCTGCGGTGAGTACAATGTCTTTAAAAACAACGGCGCTATGCCTCTCTAAATACAATTAATGCGAACTGCTTGTGCATTCCGAGATTCAGCAGTGAATGGGACTCACCCTGCAACTTGCAGACGTCTCGGAACGGGAAAGGGTTAATAATGAGTGTTTATAAGTGTGAGAGGAAACCAGAGCACCCAGAGAAAATCTACGTGCACGAGGGGACAACATTCTATTCCCGTACAGGTGGAAACAGATGGCGATTAGTCCATTTGCTGGACTGCCTTCTGCTGGCAAGCCAGGGTATGGCACATCAATGCCCACGGGAAGAGAGTTTCACAACAACTGTGTGATCCACCAAACCTCTCCATCAACGGCTTTAACATTACCAATTTGAAAGGCGCTTCATAAAACTGAGTTTATATGATGATTATTATTATCATACTGCTGCATTAGAGGCATACATACCCACCCGGCACTGCTCATCTTTGAAAATTCCCTCCCATCGTCTCCTTTCCAAAGTTCCTATAAATCTCGCTCAATTCAAGGAACGTATTGACTGTTATCTGGTACACCTTTGAAAGTGCTGGGTTTTTTTTTGCTGGCCGTTCTGAGGTTTGGGCTTTTGGGCCCTGTGCTTAAAAAACTACAATCTGACATCATCAGATTAAAGCATTTTTCCCTTTGGAACTCTCCTCACCAAAAACATGTTCACCATCCCCTGTAACACGAACAACACGCGTTTTTTTCTTTAAATACACCGTGGCCGAATGTTACTTTAAATATGTATTTACATTGTGGGAGACCATAACATTTCTTCTCCAAAGTCAGCTCGCTATTGCCATCGGTATCACGTAAAAGTGTCATTGTTTTGAAACATAAAGGATGGCATTTACACAGTCATATGCTCTAACTGTGAGCAGTGCGTGCAAATATTACCAAAAAAATATCATGTCTGTCGTTTATGTTTGTTACACGGGTTGCTACGTAGGGGATCCGGAGATACTCTTGCCTTTGGACACTAGATGAATTCAAATAATTTAAACACTTACTAAAATAACAAAACATTGTTTTTTGTTGTTGCTAAAAACAAATTTTTTTTTGATGCGTCGGTTGTCTTTGGGTTGAATATTGCTCCAATAGATGGCACTGCAGCACTATAAAAAGTCGCATCGCTGGAGACGCGTCGTTATTTTGAATCAATGTTCACGAATCATTCATTCATGAAATTTCGTTAACATCAATTTCCTCCATTTCCGAAAAAGCTAAATAAAAACAGAACACTAAACACACAAATTGTTTGTCAGATTGCTGACCCACTTTCACCGCCATTACACCACCGGCATTTACAACATTACTCCGTAAAACGACGGTGATTATTGTCCAACTTGCTTCGATGCAATATTTCTATCAATGCATTGCAAGCGTCATTGCCTTGTAAAATATTCGTTCACAAAAGTACAGCTACACCCCCACCTCCCGCTCACTTCATTTCAAATTTACACATTTGTGAACTAAATTAGCTACACACGGCAAATGGACCAAAGATGGCAGCGGTCGGTGGGGTGGAGTTGGGGGAGGAAATCACAATCAGAGGATCCATTAATAGCGATCTTTTAGATCCTGCATCACCCGAGGAGCCGTAAAGCGATCCGGTTATATTTTATTACCACGGTTCTATTTTGTGTCTGACGCTGTCAAGGTGCTAAATCGTGTGTAATGTGTCTGTTAGTGGCGCGCCGTGGGAAGAGGAGAAATAAAGCGTCACCGGCCGAGCCGCGTGTCTCGTGCCTTGCCCACTCGGTAACCGGAATCTCCGGAGGCCACGAGCCTCGGAACCCCTCGCCAGCCCGGCAATGAGGAACGGCCGTACGATAAATCTCGCGGCGGCTGAGAACGATAGCGGTGAAAAAAAAAAAATCTAATTATTCTTTCAAAGCGATTCCATTGCCTAGGGTAAAGCTGCAGCGAAGGCACAGGTTAGATTACTTACACAGTGTGCGTACAGCTTAATTCGGGTGCAGCAACCGGTAGCTCTGCTCTTGGTCTAAAATAAAAGTATCATATATTCTTTTGTGATGGTATATAATTTATGAACTGAGCTTTTGTGTAGAAAGGAGCCTTTGGTCTTTGGCTCAATATAAATGAATAGATGCGTGCCGGTGACTTTCCACTTTCTTTAGGGTGTGTTCAAGAGTGCGTACAGCAAGGTCTTATTTTAACTTACGAGATATTTTTTTTGTAAAGTACCATACATGACCTTGTTGGTCAAGAATAATAACAACAACAACAACTACGAAGTGGCAGCCAGGCAATGAAACGAGTCCAAGAGGACTTCCATCGCGGAGATAAAATAATGAAACCAGCTCGTGTGAGGTGCGAGGGGGATTATGACATCGCATGTTCGTGAGAGGTGACGGCTTGAGACCTTCATTCAGCAGCGGATTGACATGTCTGATTATGATGATGGCATGAGCTGATATACAGTACTATTCACCGAATAATGTCAAAAAACTTAGTATATTTTTTACACGAATAAGCTCAAACCGTAAACAGTATTATCGCAATAGCTACAAAAAACATGACATTATTATTATAGGTATTATGTAAAAGAAGATTGCTATTACAGGGGATTTGAAAAGAAGCCTCAATGGTATTATGTGTCTTCGACACGCCCATAACAATCACAGGCCAGCAGCGTCTGTCTGTCATGTGACTTGATAACTTGATCCTTACGAACTTGTATGTTGTATTGCGAGGAATTCCCTCCCCCCATGTGTTGCAAATAATCACTGTGCTTATTGGACGCACTAAAACCCATCTATCTTACACCTTTACAAATGATTGCAATCGTCACCAGCGCTGTATTATAGTAGTATTGCTATCATTGTGTATGCAGAAAGTGCGTGTAGATCAATGGACACTTCAAAGTAAAAGGGATACGTTCTGCACATCCCCTCCTGGGGCCTTGCGGGCTTCGGGTGATGAACGGTTACGATTCTTGTTGGACTGGGTTACAAATGACCCCTTTGAGCAGGTGGTCAACGCAATGTGTCGCTGGACATGAGTATATAACTCAACTTCCACCCCTTTGTTTCTGAGTGGAAAGTAGTGGAAAGGTTTACATTTCAACAAAGTATGATATTGAGCAATTCTTCTTTGCGCACGACACAGGCACACCTACATATTTATAGGAGCTATTTGTTGGTGTCATGCACAGTACCCTAAAGTGTCGTTGGTCGTTTGAAAATTGACACACTTTTCTTTTAACATCGGACAAAAAAAAAACACCTCCCTTCAAATTTAAAAAGCTTTCATTTTTCATGTTTCTTTAAGCACCGTGCTTGTCAAACAAAGCGATGCGTGCTTGAAATGATGAATGATACATTGAGATTCCCCTTAAGCAGCAGGTGCAGTGGTGCGAAGTCGCACATCCGATTCGCTGAGGACAGAGGTTACAGGCAGATATGTGAACATTGGCACAGATATGTGGTCATCCATAGGAGCTGACAGCAAAGCACAAACTGTTTTGGTAAAACGCTTCCCTTGTGCGTCAGAAGTGAGCAAAATGTACGCGAGCTTAACAAGACATCATTCTAGATTTGAAGTTTTCGTGACTGCAAGGATCCATACTTTTTTGTTCTTTCGGTAAAGTCACGTAGGTAAACAAAAACAAGACTTGACTGCGTAATCAAGCTGTATTTACGACCGCCTCTAAAACATCACAGCTACACCGTGCACAAATGCCACAACGGGTGCCGACGGTCTGTTGGTCAGGGGTGACAAGCGACGGTCGGATACGCGACGTTGTACTGCGAGATGCCCAGCCGCACAGGTGCCCTCCGCCAGCGAAACGGAACTGGCCAGTCGGAGTGGGGAAGAAGAAGAAAAAAAGACATCTGCAGGCTTTAACTCGGCATTTACATTTCTCCGTTGCCGCTAATGGCTTCCACTGCAGGGCTCACGAGGGTCGCCGTATTATGGCTTTATATCATCTCTAATGTGGAATTCCAGCACCCCGTGCCCAGGTCGCGTCGGAGGCCAATCTCAGCGCCGAGTGTTTCACCGCTCTCCCAGCGAGGGGTGGTGCCACGCTCGGGGCGATGCGCGTGGCCGCTCGCCCGCTCGCTCCTGGCTCCCGGCTCCCCGCAGACGGGAGATCACACTCGGGCAGCAGACCGGACTTCAAACGAGAAAATCGCTGCGGATCGTCACAGCAAGTTTCCGTTAAAAGGGGGCAAACACATCGCGAATGAACGAGATTAGTCGCGGTGTTTGCACGGACAGAATGGGAAAAAAAAGGATCGTGAAATTTGGGGGCGTGCTGGGTTGTTTTTTTTTGCCGTGATTAAGAATCGACTGAAAATGAGTTCGTGGCAGTGCTGAAAACGATATTGAGCGTCAGCAAGTCTGCGTGCGTACAAGTAGTCACGTGTTTTATATCTTAGATTTGAAAGTTAATTGAGATATTTATTTAATAATTTTACCTTTCAACATTTTGCTTGGGAGGTACAGGTAAACCACATATAACACATTCTGAAACGTGTATTTGCACTATTGACTCATATGTGTGCGTAACCATTTACTAACTGCACAAAGTCCCATATTAAACCATGATAACAATTGCAGGGACCATGCTAAAGCTATGAGCTATATTAAACATCGGTACTCGTTGTGCTGTATTGCACCAGACCATACATATATCTATTTGTAAAAAAAAACTAAAATTGGGGTAAAGGAGGAATGGGCAACTAATATTTACCTGGACTTTATTAAAATAATTGTAACCGTCCTCAGGTGAAGAAACAGAGCTGTCCTCATTAGGACGCTGTCTTTCCGACAGACCTGTTCTTCACATGACGGCTGCTTGCGTTGTGGCCGAAACGTCGTGAGAATTTTATTTTATAATGTTTTATTTTATTATTATTATTTTATTATTTCCCTTGTACGTGAGAATATGAATCCCTGCAGTCACGAAAGCTTTAAATCGAAATATAATTGTAACCATTACATGCGGTATTTGTAGCAATGCAATGAGGTTGTGTTCAGGCTCAGAGTAGCGTGTCGCATTGTAGGACCATAAGAAGTAAAAGCCGCAGGTAAATCAAGGTTGAAAATTATGCCAATGACAATGACAGTGATGACGCTGGTAATACTGAATTATTAAATAAAACATTATTGCTACACTAAACTGAAATCAAGCATTACAGAATTTTTTTCCCAGACCAAGAAAAGTCCAGACATTCACCACCTGTACAAGATCTACTTAAACTGCAAAACAGCGTCTGAATATTTGTCATATTTCTAGTTCCTTGGTGTCTGGCTGTCTGAGTCGTAGGCATTATAATCGAGTCCCTAGAATCTGGCTTGGGCCGCGCAGTTTCTTGCAATGCTGCAATGTCTACGAAGGTGGCTCTGGTCGATGACTTTCGGTCCAAAAATATGTTGTGCTCTGGCGAACGCTAGATTCTTAATAAACGTCTCTAAAATGTGCGAATCAATGCGCGCACGATACACAACGGTACGGGTCATACGCCTTTTTAAAATGCCAGCAATGCAATTGCTTCCGTATTCCCGATGATGAGCTACACACTGGAAACGTATGGCATGTAATTATTAACTATACTGGTTGGGTAACAAATGAAACAATATTTGACCAAAACATCAATGCCTTTCAAACCCGTAATTAAACACCTGCAGTACTTCAAGCACTCACTACCCTGGCTATTCCATACCCCACCACACATTATTACCGTCGACAAAAAAATACTAAACGAAAAAAATGTCCTTTACAAGCCACTTAAAAAATACTTAAATCTGCTTTTATGTAAGAAAACCATTAAAAAAATGTGCAGTATTTAAGAATTACGGAGAACGGAAGTGAGGGTAGCTCACAATGGCAGAGACGAAAATGAATGGGTCCTATTTTTCAATATCCCTGACGAGGTAACAAAAGGAGTGAGATGGCTCAAAATGAAGCATCGTCCTTCGCCACTTCCACCTCTCACTCCTCGCACAAAATGTGCGGCACGTGGAATGTTTTAAAAGCACGCAGTCTCTTATTTTTCTAGCCGACGCTGCATCGATCGCATCCGCCATCTGTTCATTAGCGACAGGGTACAAGAGCCGGGGATAGCTAATTAAGGAGTGGGTAACTGACCTCTTCTTTCAGAGGCAGCTTGTTTTCAAAGGAAACAGAATGTTTTTACCAATACCTTGACAACACTCCGTGTTTATAATGAAGCAATGACACAAGCCACTTTCACTCTCAATACGCGGACATCAGTCTTGCATGCAATAAGCATGATATTTTTTAGTGACAAAATGTGTCGAGGGGTGGTGGGGGGGTACGCACAGAAGACATGGAATGCCACGGTCCTACATCGAACAAAGAGGTTTTTAGTCATTAAAATTGTGGCATGACCAGTTGCATTAAACCTTCAAATGCATTGCTTGTTTTTGCATGCCGTATTAAATTGCATAATGAAAGCTCTAATGTGGTTTTTCTTTTGGGTGGTGGATAAAAAAACCCATCTTATTATACATCTGAAATGTTGCTGACATTTCAAGTAGAGAATTAAAATTACGTTTGGAAATGTATGGATAAACGTACTATTTATTAAAAAATAGATATTTTTTAATATTGAGGTAATCGACAGAAGTTTGCCAATCAGTCTACGTAGGGTAAAACTTCTTAAAGGAGTACCAGAATGCTACAAATACATTAATGTTTTATAAAATTTGTTCTGAATCAATGTACTGGAAATAAAAAGCACTAAAAGCATTGCTGCAAATATATAAATTTTATGACTCCATAATCCAACTTCATAAATGCAATATGACTCATTTATTGCAAGAATTTCTGGAAAGAACTTGAGGCTTTTTAGCATTGAAGACTGGAAACGTGTGGCACCTCTTCTGCATTTAATATTGCATGAACGCAGTCCGTTGGAAGACTGTTTTTTTTTACTTAAATATTATTGCGCATTAATTTATTTATTTGCATGCAAATGCATTTACCTGCACATTCATCCGCGTGTTAATTCATTGGACGCCCGTGTTATTTGTACACAAACACAGCGAGGACCCGTTCGTGCCGTGCAGTTGTGTGTGTGTGTGTGCATTGTGTGGTGGTTGCGCGTGCCATTTCTTTCGCTCCAAGAAAATAGAGTTTTTTTCCTGCTCTATGTGGAAGACTTGATTTGAGATGACTCCAAAAAATCTCGTTTTAAGTGACTTCCTCCCAAATTGGGACCTTGCTTTACAGAGCCTGCATGTTAGAGGCTCTTAACAACATGCCACCAGAGAGAATGTACTGTGATTTCTACTTTCCTTTTGTTCGACTGAGCATCACATCACACGGTAGTTCCAGCCTAATCCGCAGCCCTCGGTTGTCACTTTATCTTTAGTACTTAAAATAACACTATAATGGGTTTAAAAGACTAGCAGGGAATCCGTATCCTTACAAAAAAATCTTTTTTTTTTACGTTGGAAGCAGGGAAATGGGCTTCACAGAACAAGGCCCCATGGATCATTTCAAATGCTTTCTCTTTCGCTTCATCGCCTCTCCTGCAGAGCGAACATGTCAGGAAGATTTAATGTCATATTCTGCATTAGCCTTCGGATTGTGACCCTATTTCTAGCAGAGTGTATAAATCTGCATCACTTTTCGCGGCTGGAGCCATTGTGAACATGATGGTTCTCTGTTTTATGAAATGTACTTACTGTACGTGATTAAGCCCCCCCCCTCCCCCAATATTTAAACACAAGGAGGCGGTGTGGTTAGCTGACTGTGCTATGAGCTCTCCGACCCAAGTTCGATTCCCAACCACAGCCAACATCAGGGGCGATTGATAATGGAGCTGATCTTGCCCCTCTTCCCCTTCACTTATCCGGACCGTGTGATGAAGTACGCTCGAACCTATACAGCTTCGGAAGGTCCTTCATCGAGCAATGGATTAACAAACGATTGCATATGTAGGAATTTTAACACAAATGCCAAATATTGGTTTGCTGTGGTTGTGCTCAAGTTACAATCTATCTAGTTTAGCATTAAGTTGTGAAGCCCCATCGAAGTTATACCACGATATATACATACATCTACATGCTAGAAATTAGAGGATTGGAGTGGGGTACAGTGATTATCACGCTGTCCTTTGAGCCCGATTATCTGAGTTCACCTCCCCACCATGGCTAGTGACAAGTGATGTCTGAACCGGTCCTGGGCCTCTCCTTCACAAATATGCACTGCCCAGCGTGGTGAAGTATGATCCAACCTCCCCCCCCGCCATGATTGACACAGCATGTGGAGGCATTCGTCGAGCAATGAATAAGTATTATTCATTATTTTTGCCGGGAAGTGGTGACTATGCGAGCCTGTAATGCAGCGCTGAGGAGGTGAGGGTTGGTAGATCGTACAAACATTGCGAACTTCCCTTCCTGTGGTGCGTCGTGAAGGTCTCATACTCTGGCTTGCCAGCAAAGGGAGTACAGTCAAATATAAACTGATATCACCTGTCCCTTCTGTATGAGATAGAGCGCTGTCCCCTCACGTGTTTAGGTTTTCTCCAGGCGCTCCGGTTTCCTCGCACATGTTAACGCTCATTAAATTGGCTAAAACATCTCAATATATAGAGGATCGCAGAGCTTCGGAAACTGTTGACGCTGGCTCACTGCTTGGCTGCCTTCCCACTTGTCCGTGGTTCCTCGTACCTCTGAGTCGTTCTCTCTATGTGAGAGTGCGCGAATAATCTGTGGCGCGTTACGAGTTGAAGCTAGTTTCTCATCCTATGAGGGTAAAACATGAAATCCATTTTCTTGGTTCTTTCGGTAAAGTCACGTAGAAGGGAAGTAATAAAATAATACAAATAAAACATAATAAAATAAAATAATTTTCACTACGTTTCGGCTACAACGCAAGCAGACGGCTGCTTGCGTTGTAGCCGAAACGTCGTGAGAATTATTTTATTTATTATGTTTTATTTTATTATTTTATTACTTCCCTTCTACGTGACTTTACCGAAAGAAACAAGAAGATGAATCCCTGCAGTCACGAAAGCTTTAAATCGAAAAATGAAATCCATTCATAGATACGGTGCATGTAACAGAATTGCTAAGAGCTGTGACTGGCCACGTAAACAAATACGGTGTTAACGGCGACTCATTGAAATGGTTTTAATCGAAGCGGGCAACGAAATTGTTTGCTTGCTTACTCGAGAGATTCATTAGCTTTGCAATCCACACTCTTGGCCAGGAATTAAATGGGTTCAATTCAATTACAATCTGGGAAGCAATTGTTGAGTGAATTACTTTAAATGGAGTTAGAGGGCGAGGGAGAATGGCAGATGACATGACAGCACTGTAACGTTATCTGTGCGGCAGGCTCAAGCAAGACTGCTATTACACATCATTGTCTAGGCAGGAATGCCTCTTGCAACCCTACACTACAATCTTCAAGTGACTCCAAATCATGGTTCCAATTCGTTTAATTTGCAGTTTAAGTTACGTTTGGTTTTAAAGAAATCTGTATTGTGTGTGTGTGAGGTTTTTTTTCTCTCTTTTTTCTGCTGCACTCTACAATTCTTTGCCCAGTCACTTTGGAGTTGACCGAGTCTGAAGGCTCGTGTTAAACATAGAAGCTGAATAGTGCACGCAGAAAAAAAGGAAGCATGAAGAGCCGTACATTTGGAATTACGGCGAGAGACAGGAAGAAGAACACGTGGATTCGAGAACGTACACAGGTTAGAGACATCATATTGACCGTTAAGAAAGTTAGCGGGCTTGGGCCGGACGCGATGCAGGATAGGTGATGGCACGTGGTTGAGACTGAAGGCAGAATGGCAGCTAAAGGATGGAACACACCCAAGAGCATTGAAATGAGATCATATCCATGAGCGACATGGATTGTTCCAAGACTGAGAGATGACGATGGCTCGGGAAGGCCTTCATCCAGCAGTGAACTGATTAGCATTTAAGAAATTAACATTTTACAGAATTGCAGAAAGATTGTCGATTTGTTCTCAAATCATTTATGAATATTTTTGCTAAGTTATTTATGCATAGGTTGATGCATTTTTATTTCATTTTACACTGCTACGTATGTGCTTAGTGACACTGCGAGGTAATATTACAACAATAACTGGGCTGTTTGTCTTTGTCGATCTACTGCTGGATGAAGGTATACCCCATGCTGGGGGTGGTCATGGGAGTTTTTTTTACCATACCTCCTGACACTGATAAATGCAGAAAGACCCAGGACTTGTTCAGTTATCACGAGCCACTCATGTTAACCCTAGCCGGGAATAGAAGTTGTATTTCTCGGTCCAGAGCTCAGTGCAATAACCACTATGCTACCGCTTGCTCGTCATCTCTGTTGGATTCGCTATTTTCGTGAGCGCCGCCGATTGCGAGACCTAAATATTCCCAGCCATATCGATCTACGCATTATCCCGTACCACACACTGAATTCGCGCAAATCGTTCTTGAGCAAGGTCGGAGCCTTTGTAAATTTGGGTTTAAGCCCTTTAGAGAAATAGCGACAGATTTGGTCGAACAGGTAGCTGATGATCGCCGATCCCACTAAAGAACCCGGGGGAGTGAATCTACCTCAAAACACCTGACTACATGAGGTCAAATTTGCACGTCTAATGGCAGATGGACACACTATGTCCTTAAACAGTGGAAAATCTCAGAAAGCACGGCGTGTGATTGCGGAAACACCGACCACACCACATAGCCATTATCCACAGTGAACTCTGCGTGAGTCTACCAGTCTCCAGTGAATGCATACGTTTCTGCACGAGTCTAGAGGTCTCTGTGCAAGTCTACTGCGATCCCAAATCGTGAACCACTGGACATAGACATATACGATGACAGTCATTCTGTCATATGCAAGAGAGACTCAGTAGAAAGTCAGCAATTGCGTGTATGTGAAGAGACTGGTCTCTGGCACAGGAATACATGTTTTTTTAGTCGTGAAGTTAGGAACGTCTGGATCAACGAACATAAGCAGATTAAATATATAATTTAAACTGTTATGTTGGGCAGGACATTTCGCTGGAAGGCATGATGGTTGATGGATGAGAATACTGAATCGGTCTTCGTGCTATGTGCAAACATTGGCACTCGGGAGACAAAGGCTGCTGGGCATGTTGCTAGACACCCACCCCTTCGTGTGCTGTGCCAGCCTTCATAGGTGCTCGTTAACAGCACTTTCCCCCAAGAGCCTGTTAAGGCTAATCGGTGGGTCTTTGTCTTTGTGTTACATCGCAGAAATGTTCGTACAAGATGTTGGCGGCTCGGGGAAGGAAGTGGGTTGACCATGTTTGCCGACTGGCTCACAACCTTTCTGGGACCGCCTTCCACTGTCAACCATCAATAATTTTGCGCGAACCACCATGCGCCAATGACATTTTGTTGTTGTTTTTAATTAAAATGTCTCGGGATCGTGGTGTCCGCAACAGTTCTGCGGCTACGTCCCGCGGCCTTGCAGATCACCCCGGGGTCCATTGGACCCACGTGTTGGGAAGCAATGCACCGGGGGGCATGGGCGAGAAAAACCCACTGACGCGTTAAAGTCGTCAAAAAAAAAAAAATTTCGTTCTAATCTCTTTGTTCAATTTTTTTTTTCATCTCGCACATTTTTTTGTTTGTTACACTCAAGCAGTTTGTGCGCCGCACCGAACGCCCGCAAACGGCAAAAGGCTGCAGAGAGCCACTGCCGCACGCGCGTTCGCCCATTGTGGCGCGCATTCATTCGCTCTGGCCGCGTGACAAACAGATACCGGGGCAGGGGAGCCACCCCCATCCATAATTAATGTATCGTTTATCAAATTAATTACCCACAAAAATGTTAGGGAGCAGCTTCTTTTGAAAACAGTGGGCAAATTCATGGCGGGCGGCGGGGGTGGGGTGGGGGGGGCGGGTGGGCACGCCGGCGCTGTCAGTGTGCCCGACTGCAGTCCCTGCATTGGGTTTCTGCCGGGTGACAGACAAATAATTAATTATTATTCGCTGACATTCCGGAGCTGGAGTAGGAGGGGGCTGGGGGGGCGGAGGGGGGGGGCTTCCTTGTAAGTGGCAGCTTCGGCCAAAAAATTCGCTCCCGCTCCGAACGCATCGCCCATTTCCATCATCGTGCTCTGGACGTGCTGCACATCGCCTTGTGCCGGGGCACGCCTTGCTTGGGTGCCGACGGTTGCCTGTGCTGCCCGTGCAAAACGTTCAACAACGATCTTGATTTGAAGCTTTCGTGGCTGCAGGAATCCATATTCTTTGGTTCTTACGTGACTTGACCGAAAGAACCAAAGAGTATTTCAACAACGATGGTCATCTTCTTGGTTCGTGCGGTAAAGTCACGTAGAAGGGAAATAATAAAATATTAAAAATAAAACATAACAAAATAAAATTCTCACGACGTTTCGGCCACAACACACGCAGCCGTCCTCGGGTGAAGAACAGAGCTGTCTGAAAAACAGCGTCGTAATGAACACTGCTAACCTTGGTAGCGTATATTTAGCAGTGCCACCTGAGGACGGCTGCTTGTGTTGTGGCCGAAACGTCGTGAGAATTTGATTTTATTACGTTTTATTATTTTATTATTTTATTATTTCCCTTCTACGTGACTTTACCAAAGAACCAAGAAGATGAATCCCTGCAGTCACGAAAGCTTTAAATCAAAACTATGGTTATATATGCGCGCACAAGAAGGTGTCTCAAAACGGTGAAACACAACAGCAATCTGAGCATGCTTAGCATGTCGAGATAGGTTTGTTGTTGTTGTTGTTGTTGTTTTACGTGAACACAGTGCCCCTCGTGCGTAGACTTTCGTGGTTGTGTTGTTTTTGAATTGTACCGTGTTGTGATTTAGTTTGACATCCGACATTCCCACCCCCCCCCCTTTCCTGGGCTTGGTGGAAGCTTCTTGAGCATTTACACTGTGAGACCTCCTTTACCAGTGGCAAAATATAGTAGTAGGTTTTTACCCTTTAAACTGGTACAACAACTACTACTATATTTTGTCACCGTAAATGAGGTCTCATAGTGTGAATGCTTACCCCGAGCTCTCAATACTCTGATAGTGCGCTGTTTTTGAGTTGTACGCCTTTTGGCGTCATCTGGTCCAACACCAATGGAGACTAGGCTCTAAGAAAAGCTGTCTCGGGTGTGGACCAATCAACTTCAAGGACAGTGCATATCATTATCATTATCAGAGTTGTTTCTTTTTGTTTGCATTTTGACTGCTTGTGTTGTGGTTATTGCAAACATGATGCCTTGTATAAAGGTGTCAGTTTTTGTACCAGTTGAAAGGGTAAAACCCTACTACTACCTTCTTGAGCTTCTTTAGAAACTGAATTCAGTACCCGGAGCAGCGCCCATCACGATGAGCGAGACGTCGGGCGTTGTGCCAAACAACAACAACAACAGCAACAACAACAACAGCACGAACACGTGGAACAACCCACAACACACCGGAGAGCCACAATGTCCTGTTGTTGTTGTCGTAGCTTTTGCGCCTTTGAGCTACACCAGTAACAATTTCTGGACACTCCGCACACGCCTGGCTACGGAAGCTTTCTCCGGCGCTCGGCTGCATGCTGCTTCCAGGTGATACCACTTCTTACAACACAGCTGCTCTCTGTGTCATTTTCTGCTTCATTTCCTATTGAGCGAACACGCATTGATTGAGACATCTGAAGCGAACGACTTTGGCATTTGTGAACATTGTATTAAGCAGAAATGAATGTAATACATCAGAGTATAGGGCACGATAACCACGTGTGATTAAAAATCATTTTTCTATTTGATTACTGCACTGGGGTAATCATCAGCTGCTTATGTCCCGGTGTTGTGTTATAATGAAGTTTGTAAAAGAAAACTCGCTTTTAATCATGATGCGAATCAAAAAAGCGTCTAGTACGAGGAAAGATGACATTGTTCAAACTCATTGAGCCTGTTAAATCTATCGGAACAAAACCTCAAATTGTTGAAGCTACTGTAAAAAAATCAGTACTGTATAGTTGGGTGGCAAGGATTGTATTTTTCAGTTTTATTAAAACCTGCCTAGAGCCAATCTATCATTTATGGGAATAAATATTTCAGGAGAACAACCCATTCAGTTTCGATAAGCTGGGTCGCGCTTTACCGCGGGACGGGGGAAAGAGGCTACATTTCTTCCCGGGCAGAATGTCTGCTCCATCAGAGCAAAGGGAAGTGGACCACCGTTTTCGAGTTGGGGACGTAGAAGAGGTTCATATTCTTAGGTTTTTTCGGTAAAGTCACGTAGGTAAAACATCAAAATTAATGAAAATAAAATAAAACAAAAATCACGACGTTTCGGAGGCAACACAAGTCTCCGTCGTCAGGTGGGACCGTCACAGCCGAATTAGCTGCATCAAGTGAGGCCCCACCTGATGACGGAGACTTGTGTTGCCTCCGAAACGTCGTGATTTTTGTTTTATTTTATTTTCATTAATTTTGATGTTTTACCTACGTGACTTTACCGAAAAAACCTAAGAATATGAATCCTTGCAGTCACGAAAGCTTCAAATCTAGAAGTAGAAGAGGTTCCACATCAAAGCATGGTGTTGGACGGTTGTTGTGTATGGCTATAGCCAAATCTTCTTAATGATCTTTTGAAACATCCGGCTGTCTGGCGCAGAAGAACTGTCAATCGTACGAAGCAGCTCTGGCCGTTGCTGCTGGGAAGGCCAGGGAGCCCATTCCAGGTACTTGGGGCGAACAATAGGCCTGTGTGTGTCACTCAAAGTGTACACCTCCGGTGTTTCAATGGCCACGGTCACACGGAGTGAGGATCATTCCACACCGGCATCCTCCTGCCCTCTCGGATATCATTTCCCCCAGCAATAAACATCTAATCTCTCCTCCTGGCCTTTTTAATCAAAACACACTCCGAAAAAGGGGGGCTTTCTGTGGCATTGGGGTTCAGCTTTTAATGGGTGCTACCTTAGCTCCGTGGTGCTTTATCCCAAATTGTGTTTTTTACCGTTTCAGGAAGAGTAAGTTATGATTGACCGTCTTATACTGCGTTAGGTTTGTAATACTTTCTCATTTGTTAGCTTATATTTAAGTGATCGATTACGAGACTGATTATTGCCTTGATTACTTGACGAATCGCATAACAGGAGAATAGCTGGTAGATACATTCTCACCTCTGTTCTCACGTGTGCTGGTGGCTTGGTGACATCATTGGTATAATCAGCCTCTTTCTCAAAAAACCCCATATGGTATGCCCGCTATTTGTCATATAGCGTCTTAAAATGCAGTCACATATTGTCCCTGTACGTTCAAATTGTTTTCAACATTTAGATTACACCTCGATTTCCTTTCCCTCCCCAGTGCCGACGTTTACACACCGCATCAGCTACTCATTTAAGACTGTGTCGACCTAGCACCTGTCCAGATGTCACTCGACACTGATGTAAACCGTGGCCTGGAATGAAACTCAGGGTCATCGGGTTCATAGCAAAGTGTCCTAACTGGTGTGACACCACTCCCCACATTCACACATATGCAGAAATACACACTAACAATACCACAACTTTTTTTTTTATAAATAGTGGTATAAAATACAAAAATGTTTCACTAACAGCATGTACATATTGTCACGTATTATTTCTGAATTCAGAATCCTGAAATTACCGTGTCAAGGTTTAAAAATGAAAACAATTCAAGGTTGTAATTCAATTATTGCGCTACTTAAAAAGTAAATGGCCATCAATGTTTTACCAGCACCACTTAAATTGTCTTTGTGCAAAAAAACAGTTTTTTATATATTTTTTAGATTGTGCAAGCTGATCTAACTTGTTTAGCAAAGCATATTTCTTTCCTGTATTTTAAATTAACATTTAATAATTTTACACAGCGACTACATTGTTACTATTTACAATTTTATTTCATTCCTTACGCATATAATATTAATGTTGCCTTTGCCAGTTGCAAAATTACCAGAATATGCCAGATCTCATTAGATCTCCGATGCTAAGCAGACTTGAGCCTGGATAGTGTTTAGATGGGCAACCACCATGCATGTCAGGAAGCAAAGAGCAATCCAGCAAAATACATTGTTATGCCATACCTTATATGCTTCCACGTCCATGCGACCTGCCCTCACCAACCCACACTGACCAGCGTGGTGAATAATGATATGCAATCACTTTCTTACCTTCTCACTACTAATTCGCTTGTTATTATGACAAATACCCATTTGTTCTGGCACCTCGAAACGTAATTCATGGGAAGCACGGTATCAACAATACATTCTAACACTTATGATGATTGTAAAATAGCCACCGCGACCTGCACAGTATCGGGTGCCCTTAGCCAACAGTGGATTGACAAAAGGGCTGTGCTTGTACACGTGCAATGTTGCATTTGTGGCCATATGCCTGCTGAAACTTTATGATGTCATCTCTCAGTTTCCCTCCTGGCCACTCTGCTACTACAAACCCTCACCCTTTTCCCAATAAATTGCAGGGATGCACTCTTACATGTTTACACTCTGCCTGTACCAATATTATGTTAAGTAAAGTTCTATTATATTTCACTTAATCTCAGTTTAGCTGCTTAGGTTGTGTAAATGTGTTTTTATTGTTTCTGAATGTTTTTTTTTTAGGCCACGGTTTGTAAGAGCTTGGTTGACTGCATCAATTTCCACTGAGTGAAATGTATTTTCATAGTTTACAAAGGCGAGGCATAATATTCGATTGTCTTTTCCACAATCTCATTCATCGTTTGTATGTGATCAATGATCGAACACATTTTCATAAACCGGCTTGCTCATGTGGATGGTTGGTCTCTAAATGTTCCGTTATACTTTTCACAATAATTTAATTCAGTTCTTGAGATATAAAAAAAATGATGCGTAAACACTTAGTATTTTTGGAAATTTTTTGGGTCCAACAAATTGTCCCACTTTATTAACATATTTGCTAAAGTTACGACAGTCATTTTAACAAGCAATCGATATGAGCCACGCGCAATGATTGAAGAACTCAACAAAGGGGCTGCAAAGTGCCGTTCAAGATAAATGAGAGCGGTACAAAGTCTCGGTAAAGCTTTCTCGCGTAGCTATATTAGTTTGCTATCAATAAGGTATTTAAACATCATCAATTTACACGTGGCATTAAATGCAGCGAAGAAAAAAAGCACAAGCGAAAAAGCAACCTACCCCCTCCGCCAGCCTCCTTTTTAGTAATTTAATTTATATCCAGCGACTTCCCTTATTTGAATAAGATTGACAATGGGCGAGTACAAAAGATGTTGCTTTGTGAATGAGCAGGCGCCATAAAGGCACTCCGAGAGACACACCGCACCGTGCCCAAATACATGGCAGCTTTGATCGCCAAGCGCCAGCATGGGGGTGGGGGTGGTGAAGGGGTTGGGTAGGGCTAGGGCTAGGAGCAGCCCACGGTGTGGGTGGGGGAGTCGGAATAGATTTAGTGACACTGATGACTGTATGTGTTTTAATTCAGCAGGAGCCTCTTTAACACGGCTATTACTCCGGCGGCCCATTCACGTGCCTCCCTCGAGCCCAGCCTTTGTGTGACGCGCAGGCCCGGCTCGTTCCTCATCCGTTCACGGCCCCCGAATTGCATTGATCGCGAGGGCTCGCCTCCGGCCATCCCCGGCCGCTCCATTCAGCGCGCGAGCTCGCGACAGGGGATAGGGCGTCCTCGTTCCCGGAGACATCTGCTGCTGCGCGCTTTCTCCTCCTTCAAAGCGAGACGACGAACGCTCTTGTGACACACGCGGGGAGGGCCTCTGTTTTCTGTCTCTCTCCGTTTTTTGCCGCGCGCGACAACGAAATAAAAACCGTGTCGAGTTAAAAGCGCGGGCGGGTGTAGGAGGGTAGACAAAACGCGTTGTTAGCCAACGCCCTCAAATGATAGCTTCATTATGTGCTTGAGGCAGCTTTGGTTGATGTTTGGGTGTTGCTTGGTCAGTGATTTCTCTTTGAGACCTGGCGAAAAATCAAGCTACGCGTTTTAGGGGTGATGCCCGCGCGTTTTTTTTTTTGGCACGATGTCCGACGTTTTGCCCCACGTTCCTGAAGTAGTTCTCAGAACGTGCAGCGAAACGTCGGGCATCACGCCGAAAAAAACGAGAAACAAAGTCAAAATGGCACACCAAAGAATCGTGGTCAACAAAACGTTGTGTGGACGTTGATTTACACGGGAAATTATCTGCTGTATGCTGGGTTGTGTGCTCTGCGTAGATTTTCAATGTTATGCCTTTAATATTTTACGCCAACCTTTGAATGTGGTTAAATAATGCATTTGAATGCTTTTAAAATGCTGCGCGATCAAAACTGTTGATTTTAACATTCGCTATCGTTCATGAAAGAAAAGGAAAACAATCAACATCGCTTGTTCCTTAATTAAATCAAAGCGCATTTCAAAAAATCAGAGTTTCCTTTTGGCTGAAACTGAGCTATAAAGTGTCCCTTTTCTCCTCACTTTTATCAAAAGCCTTCCGGGATACATTTTCCAGACCCTGCCAAACTAGATGAACTGATACGTGATAGCCAAGCATTCAGGGAAAATCTTTGAACGTGTTCGAGAAATGACATGCACATTCAGCAGAATTTCATAACACTTTCCTCAATTGTGTTTTAAACTGGCGGAGCGTCTATCAGATAGGATATGAGTATGAAAAGAATTCAATAACAGCGCTTGGTGAATGCTGAGGGCAATCATCAGTCACAAATTTTTTTTGTCTTATTTTAGTCATTATAAATTTGTTAGGACATGTTTTTATAATTTTACAACTCATTAACCTCTCGCCTCCAATTAATATACGGGCTGCACGGCGATTATAATGAATAATTATTCATACTTGACTTAAAGCTTTCGTGACTGCAGGAATTCATATTCTTTGGGTCTCTCGGTAAAGCCACGTAGATAAAAAATTATAATAATAAAATAGTAACAATATCACGACGTTTCGATCGCAACACAAGCAATCGTCATCAGGTGAAAAGTATAGCTAGAGAGCTGCTGAGGCAGGGAAAAAGATTGTTATTATTTTATTTTTTATTATTTTTATATCCACGTGGCTTTACCGAAAGACCCAAATAATATAATTATTCATACGTCACGATAACCAAGAGACCACCTCTCTATTCATCGATGTTTTAATTTACGTGATGTCTTTAGATGTTATTTTAACTTTCTTGATGACTGTAAATAAATTAAGAAACATTTTAAATAAAGATTTTCCAGTTGCTTCTTTATGCTGATAATTTCTATAACCATCTTAGCGGTGTTCCTCTTAGCGTTGTTCCACTTAGTCTGCACAGTAGGATGTCAAAAGTCACCCGGAGGCTAGACTCATATTTAGAATATTTTGTTATTTTCACTCAGTCTTCCCAGAGCTGATCCGCTCTCAGTCAGGATTAAAAAAAACCAGCCCCCTCTGGACACAAGATTACAATGCTAATTCAACGTATTTGCATTTTATTTTTGCCACTAATTAATCGCTGATCTTATGACATATTTTGTATGTTGACTTGAAGAAGGCAAGGTCAGAATATGACTCTAATATGGATGTAATGGCAGCAGCATAACACTAATTAATGAGGAAAATAATACAAATAAAACAAGGATATATACAAATGAAACAAGGATATATATATACAACTTTTTCGAATCCGTGAAATGAAGCATCTTTAAACTACATCGAGTACTGATCTGCAGAGTCAATGATACAAACATTGTCTTAGTTTTGGAGAGCAGTGGTGCGATGAACCGAGCAACCTGAGTTCAATTCTCAGCCACGGCGGGCATCAGAGGGAAGTAACATCAGAATAGGTCGTGAGCTCCCTACCTTCACCAACCCGCAGTGACCTGCGTGGTGAAGTATAGTCAAACAACCCTCATGATTGACACAACGTGAGGAGGCCTTCAGCAAGGAGCGGATTGACGAAGGGTTGGATGTAATTATGAGTATAACAAAACCTCAATGAGAGCAATAGTCCATGTCATACAATCATCTCTCCTGGCACCGATATCAGGGTCTGGCATTGAAAATCGCTAAAGTATAGAAATGGATCGCCCACGAATTCACCCACTTATTAATGTATTGCTCGGCAGCTTAATTTGAGGAAATAGCCACCTTTTTTCAACTCATGTGGCAATTAA
>NW_024704984.1:27936-90259 GCF_018977255.1 Callorhinchus milii
GACACCGACTTTGTCTCTATCAACCCACTTATAAGGCTTAAAAGCGGCTACAAAGCACCAGAGAGGAATTAACTTAAGTAAGATTGGGCCATTTCTTCACAGTGTCCTGATCCCCCTAGTAGCACACACTCTTGAGTCATTTGGAAGTGCCGAACTGAGGAGAGGCTGACCCTTTGACCGAGGGACCGAACGAACACTACATGTGAGTACAACGGGAACTATGAACATAGAAGCCTCCGCGTTGCGGGACACGCTTCTAAACCGTTATACCTTAATTTACATTAAACTACGTTGCATTATAAAATAGCCGTAACCTTGGTAGAGCTCCATGTTAAATCATCTCCCCCTAATGACTGAACTTACAACTTGTCTGACTAGGTGCCAATAAGCGTGGGTCTGATTCTGTGCGTCTTGCAGTTGACCTACGGAAACACGATCTGATTTGTAACGATCATGAGCCTACAATAATCTCTTACCCATTCAGGCGGAGGAGAATCCGCAAAAACGCCGACCGAATTATTAATGTTTTGTTTTGGATCAACAATTGAAGCGATCCACCCCTGCAGTCTAGCGTATCCTTATTGGACTATGTCGGACTGGGATCAGGGTAGGCATCACTCGGACTGAAACGCCGCCAATTACAAAGATCCCACTACCCAATTAATTACTTTGCCGAGGCATATCTAAAAGTGGTCGTAAGTATATTACACCTAACTTTGGCCTTCGAAAAGAATCTTCGACCGGTTGTTAGACACTATTTACCCCTCCCGTGCATATAGATCCTGGAATGCCATTGTCTGACGTCAATAGATATGCCCCGCCCCCTCGCATCATCATCAGCCGAGGACAGGATCTACTTTTTATTCCCGTGGTCAAGCCTCGGCTTAGCAGGGGGTGTGTATGAGCAGCGAGAGGTCCGCAGCGAACAGTACATATGCGCATTCGAACTTAGAAGGTTTCGTGCGGAAAGCCCGTTCCTCCCTAAAGTCAAGGCATTCGACTCGAAAAGGATTCCACCCTACTGCGAAGGTTCCGCTACACATTCAAATAAGGAATTCTCGCAAACGATCGTTAACCGACCCGCCGGAGACTACGACATGATAGACCCCATTGTGTACAACCTGTCGACGCTAGATCGGACGCGATAGAATCACTGATGGCGTGGCAGGGTTATGAAGCAACAACGGCCCGCTGTGAATGGACATCCAACAAGGACTTCGCCTAATTACACTAGTTTTTTAAGAACGACCTTACCTGGCTCTCAAACAAACTACCCTGAACCGAGCTATCTGAATAACAGGACGCTGCTCGGCGGTCGCTGGTGCGTCACCACTTGTAAGGGCAAGACACTGTGAGCAAAGAAAGCTGCGATCGTGAACTGCAGACCCGAGCTAGCCCCCCCTCCATCACGGGGGAGTGATCAATTATTTCGGCCGGCCATAAAGTCGTTTTGCAATAGAGGACGGTACTCGTAACAGGTAAGCAGATCCGACTTACTCTGAGCTCCAGGCTTTAGGTGATCGGTTCCAAACAGTCTAAGCGCTACCCCACACCTAGCCACAAGTCACTACCCGGGATAGGGATCTGAGAAACCCTGTGATTCACTCGAAAGTCGTCGGGCACTATCCTTGCGCGCAGGAGCTGCGAATGCGCCGCCCTTCTTTCATCACAGCGCGGTATCCCCACTTTGGTGGCATCACGGATTAATTCAATATGGCATTATCGAGTGTGTTGCTTATGATGACGCTAGGTCTTAATCAGTATATCTGAAAATCTCTGATACGTTTCGCAGAGCAAGAAGGATCATAGTGAGCACATACAATAAAAAGTAGGAGTCAGCAGATGAGATCATCTAGGAAACTTGGCCAAGCTTAGTCAGTAATGAGACTCCTGTGGGGCGATCATCGGCCACGCCGGACCTTCGTGTAAATGTAAACACCAGATCACTTCTGATGGTTGTTGGAGTTCATAGCACATTATAATTTGTCCGTAACGCGAAAAAATTAAGAGTCATGAAGAACAAAGCAAGGAAGTACAAGTTTACACTCTTCGGTCTGTCTCGGCGTGAGTTGAAAATTGCTTTTTATTACTCGGGCTGACCCCCATACAGCAGATCGCCCGACCCATTGTAACTAACCTAGCGTTATTGACGTTTCGAGCGGCTTATCTACTACACCAAGCAGGCAGAAACGATGTCTACTCGCTAAGCCAGCATTGAACAACGCTATGGTAAGGGTGGTAGTTTGCTGTGTGTTTGTTGTCAGGCAGCACACTATTGAAACAGTATTGTGTTCAGAGCGGTTACTGATATCATGGTGCACTCGTCCAACGGCAACGAGTTGGATTTTAGGATGGTTCCAGATGGATACGGGACATATATGTCCCAGTGTATGGAGTCAGCTATATCAAACTAAAAAACTAACAAGAAAACTAAATTTCATAAGCAAGATAAGTGTACATACCGATCACTAATGCGCTTTTGAATGATCAGGATTAAACTGGGAGGTATGGAATTGGGAATTGCACACCGCTATTATTCGCTCGTACGCTCGAGCTCATGTGAACCGGCGCGCATCCGAACAACTATCCAAGCAAAAATGTGCCTCTCCCGTTCTATGTGACTCGTTATGATCGCCAGCTCAAACCTGGGCTGCCACCCCGCAAAAACGTATTTTGTGGTATTTTAGTACATATAGAGCGGCTTTAGGACACGGCAAGCGTACGCCCTGTGGAGCGAAAAACCCACGCAGAGCCCGGATTTGTTCTTAGCCAGTCCCCTGCTTGTGAAATTCGCTAAAGTATTCCGGCCTGTAGCGGATGAAACTCCTCATAACGCAGTCCAAGAAGGTGCCACCTATAATTAGGCTGGGATGGAGGGGATGTACACTACGTAAGGCTTCCCTCAAGCTGCTAAAGCCGTGAAGTAACCGGAGGTAAATGACCAGAGGCTCCGCCGACAGAGAGCGCAACGTGCCAGATGGTCGCGCCCAAGATTTGATGTTGCGTGAAAGCGGGGATATATTGTTACTTCCGAAAGGAATACACATGGTAGGCAAACGTTGAAGAAAGGTTCCGTTGACTTCGTGATTGGGGATTCCTGAGGGAATTCAATAAACGGTATCGGTTGGACGGGGCGCGTATCCCTAATCACACCAGTAAAACTTACTGGTTACGAATATGCCACTCCTTCGCGTGTTTTAGAAGGCGGGTACGACGACCGATACCCCATACGTTGCGGAGATTAAGTGGTGTATCAGCAGCAACGGTGTCGGAACAAACTCGAGGAGAGGAACGTTTAACCGGTGTTTGTTTGCCTTCACAGACATAGGGCTCGGTCAGGCAAGACTGTCTGGCTATCTACCTAAAATACGACCAGCGCCGAAGAATAGCATTGTGTGCATCTTCCACCCCGGTTAGGGATTGACCCTTCGTTGTCTCTAAGTGATAACGATAATTACTTTTTAATATCTCCTTAGAACGCGGGTAGCAGAGATTCAGCATAAAGAACCACTCTATGGAATTCTATAAGACACAATGGCCGCCTAAGTTAGCCATGGACCTATCGCACCCCACAAGATTGTGCTAGGTCGGCACAGGGCGGTGGTTGTCCCGGTCCTGATGCTGACAACCGATGCGGTCGAATTAGTATCAGCGGCCATACCCACATTAGAAGGCTTCAATACGACTATAGACCTGGGTGCGAGCGGCGTTTAGTTCACTCATCTGTAAGGCCTGTGAGTGGTGAAACCGTGTTACCGCCACCTAGGCCCTTCTACTGCTAGTCTTGGGACTTATATTAAAGGGGTTCCGCATCGTGGGTCTCAAGCGGGGAAAAGTAGTTTTGCTTTAGGCACGGATTGTGCGTACATGGAACTATCTCATTCTTGACGCAAAAAAAGACTTGGTGATAGTTACGCTACGTATAAACGGTAGTTATGATAGCTGGTCGGGCCAGCTGTGTATTGTTCACCAAAACCCTTACTGGGCTGGCATACACGTTGGGCCAGGCAAGTCGTCAGCGGCGGTACGGTGCTAAGCTCCTTTGTTGGTGATGACCACAAAAATAGACGTCGCGATGGAGTAACTTGTATCCCATTATATCGCCTTTACTCAATGCAAAAGGACAAAAACCTAGTTGTCTGCTGGTATTCGGACTCACGCCACTTCCAGGTATACCTGCCGGACTGATGGTGTGGCCGACTCTGTGACTTGTAGTCTTATCGGGTCATCTAGACTTGACATAAGGACTCTACCACATCATATTAGTGAAAAACTTAAAGTAGCTTGACCGGGAGGATCGGGGACCGCTTTCCGTTAAAAAGTTTCTGAGTCCGTCCGGCGGCGCAGTGCGAAGGCCTCCTGGGCCTACCATGTAATGAGCTACAGGGTGATAACCCACAAATCTGCAAATGGTCCCTGAAGTCGCCGCTTATGCCCCTAATAAGTAGGTCTGCAGGCAAATTGAGAAGGACATAGGAGGATTGGATTTCGAGCACGGAGTGCGCCATGAGCATATAGGATCTGCTGGGCGTGACCTGTGGTTCAGAGCTTGGGTACGAACGGACAGAGCTGGGACAGATGGGCACTGATAATATAATGCTCATCTGTTGCATTTCCGGTGCGAACTATATCGGGGGGATGAGTATAAGGCCTAGGTTGCAGAGGTCGGTGACTATAACTTGTCGCCGATTTTTAAGGCCCTCTACCACGAGAACAACTATGAAGTCTCTAGGCAGATCTTTTGGACCCCTACACGCCACCCAGACACTGCGTGGAATGTCGTCCGCGGCATTAACTGGTACATTTCTGACGTCCATAAACCGCATATGTCCCTTCGCCCCTGCAGAACGAGTTTGATTTCTGATCGCGGAGGCGACTCGTAGACCCTTGAACCTGTGCCGAAAGAAAGTGTATGGGACTGTATCCGAAGACAAGAGCAAACCTCAAGAGTGGCTAAAGGCCTGCCGTTATTGACCGCGCACTGCATCACGCTCTCAATGCTCTGTGATATTTGGAACCGAGGTCAGGCGGTGGCATAAGCCATTCGGCCGTGTAAGCCGAACACGATGCCCTAGAATCACCCATGGATTGTGGGTTGTTCTTCACGCTAAAGCCCATAGATACGTACGTCGTTAATCTCCTATCTGTGGTCTTTATTACTACACACAAATAAATCCACAGTTATCCGGCTTTCGTCAGCGAGTGCGTCGAATCAACGATTACAGCATTACGATGTACGACAAAACGTATGCTGCGGGGGCCTATGCGCTTTGATCAAGTCGCCTTCACAGTTATTGCCCGACTACTCGTCCATACTGACGTCTACGGGCGACATCCTTTAATCCCCATCCAGTTCTTGGTACCAGCGAAGGTCTTCCCCCGGGATCCCGGGGGAAGGGAACACCTGCATGAGAAAACTTCTCCTAACAAGAATGTACTTGCTATCCTGCACCGGACGCGGAAATAAATCGGCTCAAACAAAGCGTATATTTGCGGTATGTCAATAGCTTAAACAGAGTTCCACCGTCTGAATTACGGTTCCGTTATGAGAACATGGCCAAAAAGCCCCCCGGACCTTAGTGATCTAACATTTTGTATATCTTTAGCGCGGCTATGGCACGATGCTATTGACGTTGGTCGTTTCCCTCTGTGTCCTGCACGGGATTATGTACTAGATGCTGTAATACAAGGCCACCTTCCAAAATTCAGGTGTGATTGCCCACTCCCGTTCCTAATCTGTAGGTACTGATGTATGGTTCAAGCACGGCATAGAGGCATTCGCTAACTGTGCGATCTAGGCCACGTACGGATGCGGAGCCTGTAGGCAGTGTCTCTATTAATAGAAACAGGACTAGTGTTGACACTACCGGAATAATGACCCGGAGGTAGACTCAGTAATTCAGCCTACCCACTGTGTGAACGAGAGTGAGTTCTACTGGGTTCAAAACGGCGGCGTGACGCTTCTATCATCTCAGAACGCGAGATGCTACCTATTCCTTGGGAGGTGAGCCAACAAGAAACGCCGAATGCGTAGCAGCAGTTCACAACTAGGACTGCGGCCATCGCTACCAAGTATAAAGATGACGCGAAAGTTATGTTATTCAACTTCACCAAGACGTTCTTTAGGGGCAACTGCAGAACTAGCACGATGCCATGCGGGGCGGGGCGCATATTTGGATAGAGAGCACTGACATCGATGGGGTTAACCCCAGGATCTAGCTGCACAACATCCCTCATTTTCGTGCGGGGTCGGTGTTGCATAGACCCCGATCCAAGGTACACGAGGGACTCGGACGGGCGGACGGGTCACAGATCTGCTTTGTTTCTACGGCGCCTACTAGAGATTAATCTCCAGGTGGTAAGTGTAGGTGGTTTCTTCTGTGATGGCACCAAGCCTGTATTAATACCCGTAGCAGCATCTGAACAAATTTAACGACAAACAGAATAGGCGCATGTCAAAATTTATCCGCCGTAGAGCGTATCGGAAACCTGTCTGACCAAGCCCAGTACATTTGTAGAAGGGCGGTACCGCGAAAGGGGCGGTCATCAGCATCTCGACTCAACACCATTAATGGGATGGTTGATGGTACGAACGCACACTAGACGTGACTGAGTGGTGGGTACCGTGCGTACCACGCTTTGCAATGTAGGAATATGAGACGCGTATGCAGAGTCTCGTGTGACGTTTCTTGGGGGACGTCCGGGGGAGGTAGTAATAGTGCAGCTGAACCACGAAAGGAGTTCGGACATATATCGCCATCAGAATCGTATAAAGGCAATACCCAGTGTCCAGCCGTTGCTTCAAAGAAGCGGATGGCTACGGAATAAAGCCCAACGGGGATTATAAACCTACTCCGTCTTAGGCAATAAGCCAGGTATGAAGGAGGGATGTTGTTAGATCTAGAGGAAGAGGAATGCGCGACATACAATTAGCGGCTACATTCACCGTTGCCGCGTTAAGACGAGTTAAGGACCGAGCTGAATATCTAGTTGGACCTGGATGCCAATTATTCTTCGGTATTTGCTGAGGCGCCATGTGCCCGCGTGCCCCTGTGCTGGTTCATGAATCCGGGATGGACCGGTATTAAAATCGTCAGGAGTCCCAGAATTACTATCGCCCGATGCGATGCACATGCCGTAAGTTATCCCAATCTAGTCGCTACATCTATAGGAAAGGTCCGCAGAGATCGCATCTATCCTTCCGAGCCATTTGCCGATTCCCTTGAAGTCATAACTACCGACTGTGCCTGTACGGCCCGACCCATTCGTTGAGAAAGAGTCAAGAAGACCTTTCTTTGTCCGGAACTTGCAGCAATCGGGTCCTTAACGTGGCGAAATATTAATGGCCGATGACAAACGCTACTGATCAATTGAAATGGGTTCGAGGCAGGGACATCGCGAAAGAAAGAATGACTTACCGGATTGCTTCTCGTATAACACATACATAAGTCGATTGAACTCGTTGACTATGGTCGCAGCCACCATCGATCGTTGCCGTGGTCTTTGGAGCAATTACCGATTGCCAGGTACTCTTCCACTCCTATAAGTGTAACGAGTGTTCCATGATGTTGTTTAGCCTACTATTTGAAATGAGTTATCGACGCCTCCGAGTAGCCCACTCTCAGTGGTAGTCCGACGCAATGCACAGCCTTGCGCAGCGCGACCTGCATGGAACGGATTTATGTAAAATCATAGCGAGCTCTAGAGTCGGTGAGGGACTATAGCGCAGTGGTCCCGACGCTAAGGGGGCGTATCGTACTGCGTGAGCAGTCGAGAACAAGACGAGGCGAGTATGCAGTGGAGTACTGATTTCCCTAACATTTGCGGACGGTTGTTCAGAATCCGTAGTCCAACCCCAAGGCTGGGAGCATTTTGCAGATTCGCATTCTCGACATCCAACCCGGGATGCTAAAACGTTACGAGTTCTCCATTGTCAAAATGCCAGAGTACTGTATTGAAGGGGAGCTCTACAGCGACCTTCTCCCAGCTGCAGTTGGGCCAGTATGATAAACTACGAGACTCAGAGTCACGATTGACAAATATAGACGTTATCTGGTCACCTCGACGTAAGATATTATCTCGTCACCCGGCGATTAGTAGTGGGGCCAAAGCTTCTTGGAGTGCCTAGTTCTGGGGCGTAATCCAGCGCAGCGTTAGCCTTGTAGAGGTAGACAGCCTAAGGCACCTGTGGGTTGATCATACATGACGGACTTGTATCAAAAAGCGGTACGCCTAACCTAGCGTTCGTATCCCGTTCCAGGGTGGAAAAAGGGAAAGCCCATCCCCTGTTGCGTCGAGCCCAGGTGCTTGAACTTAAACAGGGCAATGTTGGTCTCTCCATCAAAGTGTCAAGATCATAAGAGGAGGAACTCACGATGGTCATCAAGAGAAGATAGGATCCTACTGGAAGGCAATGTTTAATACCAGCCTATGAATACAAGAACGGGGTCACCCGGGCGAACTGCCAGACAAGAGCACTCTAGAAGAGGTGTAAAATGTTATTTAACTACTGTCCACAGCCGCCGCACTTTACTGTTTTTACGGTGTTGGCCTCTAAGAGGACATAACTCAAGTTTATGATTAATACGCTCGGATAGGCTCATGCGAACCGCCCTAGTGGGTAAGAAAACTCGAATGACAAGGCTTCGATGCGTCGATTCCGAAGCTTGCTATCAAGAAGACCCGTGCCCGAGCATCCGTGTACCAGCAGGATCGTGCCGCCAGGTTGAGTATTAAATTAGTATTTATGATTGATAGTGGAGGTACGATCCAGAAGATCAAAAAATGTGTCCCCTCCACGAGAGTATTAGACGGACGGAGCCAGAGGGGCCTACTGGATTGCAGGGCATGGCCTATATCATCAAGTGCATCTCAAGGGCAGTGTCAAGGATTACGCGCCACTATTAAGGTAACGCTTCCGACACAAACACGTGAGGAGGATAATGGGGGAGCCAAGACCATTTCGAGTCGGAAACACTTCATAGTTCGTGGATGCAAACACGTTAGAACGAGCGCAAAATGTGCATATTTGCTCCAATCTACCGAACGAAAAACTGCCAAGTACTACCCGGTGAGTGCAAGGGTGGATTGACCACGTATGACTGGTAAAGATGTCTCACTTCCCTGGCGGGAAGACCAACTCCTTTCTAGTGGATGTCGTTTAGTGCGACTCTACCACGTTACGAAATAGTGCTAAAGACGGTGGGGAGGTCAACTTAAAGAATGCGATAAACGACTCCTGTGATCAGTTGCAGTGTCGGTCGGTTACGGGTACTAACCTCTACTTAGTGGTAATAGCAGAACTTAGCCGCTTGCCATCCGTGGGGCGCGGGGTGGTCAGTGTCTTTTGGCCTAAGCGAGTAGTAAGGGGCCTGGAAGTGGATCCTATAGGGCTTTCTCTGGCAACAACTTTTATGGGCTTTGTAATAACAGCGACCAGAGGGAGTATTGCCGTTTCTTATCCACTGCTGAATATCAGCGACTTCATGATGGCAGCGGCGTAGCATGTATCGCGGGACATGGGGTATACCCGAGATTTCCAATTATCACAACAAGATTCAGACGCCAACCAGATTCCACGCCCTTTGTCCTCGCGTACCTCGTTTCAAACATTTTATGATAAATATTGCAAGCTGAAAGGGTTGTTAACTCAATTTCGGAACTATTCACGGAGTTTAAATGCTTGCTTTAACCCCGCCGTAGACTCAGTCGTTAGGCCACATGGATCAGCGAGGGCCGTGCGCATATATCTCTACTGCTGTGAGGATGACAAGGGGCGCGGGAGTAGGGCTCGGACAGTAAGTGTCACTAGTCATATTTTGGGCGCCGATCCTGGAGAAGACAGGTACAAATTGTGGACGAATCGCGAGAGCGACAACTATTGCGATGGAACTCCCCTTTACGAAGCTGAGGGAGGTCGTCGACCTCAGTTAATTGATTAAACATGGTTGATGGAGGAGTGCTCCGTAAGTCTCTCGTAGCTCAAGTATCACGGCATACCGGGGGAGGGGGTTAACCTAAATCGTTAGGTGGGCTTTGTTGTAATCGCGCAACCCTACTGCTTCATCGTCAGTAGTAATAAATGAGGATGACATCGAGGAGATCCAAGATGGTTCATGAACGCAGAGCTTCTAGAGGACCTTTCCAAACGCGTCCGTGTATCCGAAATTGACCGTTATTCATGGCGAGTTGATTGCCGTGTCTTGCATTCTAGGAAAAAAATAGCGGATACAACAGGCTCCCTAATATTCTTGGCCACAGTTTCCCGCCGAAGCGGGTACTCGCTTACAGGCGGCATTGAACGGTTGTCGCTGATATCGAGGGCAGCAGCTAGACCTAGAACTGATCTCAATTGCGGTATTCGTGTTCCAAATACACCAGATACCCTCTATTTTATTAAGGTGCCATCTAAAGCGTCTTTGTTGCTGCTTTACGCTCTGCGGCTCAGAGCCACACTCTATGAAAGGGGTAGCGTAACCGTGAGTCACTCGACGTACCACCATTGGTATGTCATTACTGAGGCATCGTCCGGGGTAGGAACTCTGATTCTCTCGTAAAAATTCGGTCGGATACGACGCTCATTCGGTATGTAATTTAACTCAGAGACGCCCGGGATTCTGCTAGGTTTGATGCCCAATATTAGGGACGCTGGGGACTCATCGGTAAGCGGCATGACCGCGGAACGCGTAACAACGGATGCGTAATCATCCTGCCAGCTCCTATTGGGAAATTGGTATCTAGTCCTCGAAAATGAGATGAATTCAATCATGTAATATCGAGTCAGTGCGCACGGATTATCACAGTATAAATAGCGTAGGTTTGAAACACTCCCAGTAGTCTTGCTCTGCGATCTGCGTTCCCGCATCCGTTACCAGTGGTACTAGAAGACCTTGTAAAATAGTTCCGGTTAGATGACGAGGAGTTAATGCCCCTGTGTTTATCCTGACCGCAGTGAGAGGTTGTGTAATTGAGAGATCAGTCTTCCGGTGCCCGCGCACTTCCATTTAACCCCATTGTGCTCATTAGAGTTTAGCTGTCCCGGTAGCTAAGGGCAAATGCTAGTTCTGTTAGGTAATCACGATCTGACATTTTCCATAGCCCTGAGAGGCTTGATCTAAGATCCGACGTCTACTTCTTGGGCTACTAGTTTGACCTTTTCTGGAGTTTATTGGCCACCACGACGCCTAGGCACGAACAAGATGAAATGGACTCACCTTGTAATGACCGAGCTGAACCATGGCGACTATTAATGTTATCTCGCTGTTGATGCAGTTTTGAGGACGCTATCATTGCCGCCCAAACTGCGACAAAATGAGCTGCCCAAGGGCGTACGCTACGGTTTGGGCTCCTACCGGAGAAGTACAGGATGGGGCGGTGGGATTCACGAGTCGCAAGCGAGAATATGCCAAAAGGCGGTAACCAACGTGTTCTTGTCGCCTGCATATCACCGAAGAGGTTTGAAAGCATTTATTAGTAAGAAGGAGCCTATACTTGTCGTATCTGTTGTTATGATCCGGGGATAACCACAGCCCTGTTACAGGTCCCCCTAATGGGTGGCTGTGGAATGTGCCGACGTTGAAACGCACTGAGCGGGACAGCTGACCCATTCAAGTTCCTGTCATTTGGTAGGCACGACTCAGCGTCACTCCCTGATCTCCTTAACGATAAGTCGGTTACCTGCATTGGTGGGCTACTTTGTCTATGTTAGGGTTGTGATTATCCTCCATAATCCAGAAGAGCTGCGTTAGGACCGTGATGAGTCTAAGCGCAGTCGAAATGCCTCATTAAGCCCGACAGCTCGGCTGTACAAGTCGACGGGACACTATAAACCCTCGGCTACTGTCGGCTTTCGATTGGGCTAGCCTCATGGCGAGCATGGAGGTCACCGGTCCCGGCCTGTTCTTAATCCGGTATGGAGTATTGTGAGATCATGGTGCAACGGCGGATGGGGTCACTCCCGAGACACACGCGTCTCGGGCCCGGAAACTCAATAAGGGGGGGAACCCCAACTGCGAACAGCCCCCGATGAAAAGTTGGTAGGCCGCCAATCGCCGCGGGTCGAAATCGGGCTTGGAAGCATCTTACGGGGTCCTCGGGCGGTTAGCAACACCGCTTATGCTCAGCGCAGGTTTTATTTTTATAAATCAGGATTTGCGATCAGGCCTAGCTTATCTGACGCATCGCTCGGGAGAATGTAGCAGGGACGGATTCTAAACCGGACTTATAAGATATTCCGCATCGTCGTCCAATGGCCCACAACACGGAGCCTCACATCCGTTCGTTGTCGGAGTGGCTGGCGAGATGAGCCTTGGAATACACTAGTCCAGGAAAAAACAGAGGAATCCTCGCTCAGGAAAGGCTAGTAAGCGATGCACGTCACAGCTACCCATCACTGCTATAGCGTAGGCTGCCAATTTCGAACACATTACGTCTTGACTTGATTGAGAGTGAAGACACAAACGGTCGAGACTAAACCATCATCAGGGCCCTAGACTGTGAAGTTACATGATGTCTTATAAGAAACACTGCGGAATTCCTCGCAACAGCCCGTGTAAACGTACTACGCTTCAGGTTTATTTCGCCAACTTGAAGGATGTCACAGGGACAATAGAGTAGAAACAGACGGGTGTGTTAAATCCTCCTACATGTAGCTTACTTAAAGTATTTAGACTCAGTATACTGGGTAATTTGCCCAAAGTGGGAGGTTAAATCAGAATGGTACATCCAAGGAACTATCTCATCCAAGATCAATAGCCCGTGCAATCTCCGAGAAGACGGAGCTAGAAGTTGTTCAGAAGCAGTGCCGTAGTCCTACTTGTGCATGCAAATATATGCTTCACACATGGTCTTGTTCAACAAACAAATGCCCTAGCATTTGTGTCTTTGGCAGTAGGAAAACTATCGCAAGGGTAACCAGGTATGGGAGTGTAGCGCGCCAAGCAGCAATTGACAAGACATGCATTGAACAGAGCTCAGAAGGCAGTGCGCTGATAGACCCCCAGTCGTAAATAGAAGCCAGATGAACTCGTTGGCAAGTCCCGGGTCACAGGAATATCTTACCCTAGGAACCGCTAACTGCCCATGAAGCAATTATCGATGGCGACTCTTGGTTATCATCGACCGTATCCAGGATATGGACTGAACAGCTTCCGTCGAACGTCTATCCGGCTGTGTCATACTGCATCCCCCCACTCCCGACTATACAGTCTGTGATCGGCCGGGCAGCCTCCGAGGGCCTGGCTGATATCACTCAGTTTCCTTGGGGGCCCTACTACCGTATAACGTCAGCAAATGGGTACTACCACTTGCCATGTTCGCGCGACGGCGGCTGCCGATCCTACATCACTGAGCGACGGATGGACTCCCTACAGACGAGTGGTGCAGTGGCCTATTTAGAAAAGGTCGGCCATTCACCTAATCCATGCGACGGATGCTTCAAGAGGATACCACGCTTCGACGATCAATGGCTCATGGCCTGTGATCAATGAGCATGTTCTGGTCTAGTTCGGCCTGGTGGGGCAACCTGGGCTCTATGCTTAAATCTTGATTTGTTGCACATGTGTAACCTCTCCACGGGGATCGTGCCCGGCGGGGGTCGCGAGGACATCATGGCATGTAAAGGCGATATAGAGATCGGTGGAGTTGTAGGTATTGCCTAGGTTACATGAAGGGTTGTAAAAGATAACATCAGGATTGTCCCACGAGAACGTTGGCTAAGCATTTAAATAAATGAAGGACGCTCTACCGTATCACAATCAGAGTGGACTACGGTCATCAAGGCCCCTAGCAAGGCAGACGCAGGGCTTAAGTCCACCGCCAAAGGCACAGTTGTACGTCCCTAACCAACTCGATTTCCGCCGTAAATCCATGTTGCCGGTGGAGTTCGCATATGCATGTAAAATCTACTGCGGGGTGGACGGCTAAGAACGGAATTGATCTCTAGAACCGTTCCAAGTATCCCAATACCGTGTTTATTATACGGACCCGCTGACCCATGTGTTTTCCGAAGTCTTTAGTCAATATACAGATCATCTGGACGAGCTTATGGACTTATTGCGCGCCAATGCAGCTAACAAAACGGATCTACCCGGATCTAAGCGCTTTAGCTTATGAGCGCTAGTCCCGGGTACGGTGCCCGGGTCGAACCAGGGTGAAGTTCTTGCCTTTACGCGCGATTGTGAGATAGTATAATTTGCAGCCCTAGAGAACTGAATAACTGTGTAGGTGATGGGAATATGTTTTTGGGGGGTACGAGCCCGCGGTCTAACGTAAATAACATCATTTGTATGGCAGGCCCTATCCTAGAAGAACATGTTTTCGACGCAGCTCACCTTTCACGCTCGTCTCACTCATAAAGAGACTCCAAAGGGCACTTGCCGATGAGAGAAGGCGGAGTTCGCGCGTTGTTGTATATACCGTACGGCGTGGCACTTGAACTGGCGTCGTTCATTGCAGCGCATGCAGTCTGTGATCGATCTCCGTGTGGCGTATCAGAAGCATACAGGCATGGGGAGCCATGTTCACTAATCCTAGGGGCTGGTAGCTCCCAATTAAATAGCAGACTTGATCCCCCTTACCCTCGAGTTAATTGAATAGGGAATCAAGATAGGAGGGGTGCTTACCCATCAGCTAGTGACAGTGCTAGTCACAGAATCGTTCGTGGATTAGCCCTCGCGATAGGTTGCGGGTCACGTATGCTGGTTTTCCCACCATACGGCACCGCGCATCGGCTTAAACTTAGCTTATGGTTCACCTGCACATTTATGCGATAGCGATCACCGCTCGCAGGTCTTAATGTCATGTGGTCGACACGGACGCTGCTTTTCGAAGTTAATGATCTAGAGGGATATCGCGAGATAGTCGGTCTTGGGTATCTTGAAGAAGCCTATAGGTTCGAGAAAAGTGAGGGTAGTGGACTCTGGGCGGGACTGCATTCCTAATTCGGCAGACTTCGGCAGATACAGAGCAGTTGAAAACTGCGGTTATGCTAGAAACTAACGATATATGAAGCCCTAGGAACTCAAGCAACTGTGATAACGGAACGCAACCGACCAAGCTACAAAATAACGGGGTGTCCTGTTATTTCTGTGTCGTATACGGAGTGTACAAAATAAAATTGCAATATCAGGGGCAAGTCTGCCTAATCCCTGTCCATACTGAGATATATATTTCTTCGACTTCCTCCTGTTCGGGTCGCGAGTGGAATCACGTGATTAGTCTTTGTGTGTCACATCGGACAAGTCTGGGTACATGTCCAAGTTAATCGATCTCTTGCCACTCGGGCGCCTCTTGAACAATAGGGAACATACGACATTCTTTCTTCTCGTGGTTAACTGATCCGAAATGGTAGTTAATTTATAAGTCAATGTGATCTTACTTGTGCGTCTAGCAATCAATAGAGAGTCGGACGGCAAAGAACTTTTCAAGCCCCAACGCGAGATGAAGACGAGCTTGCGCAGGTGTCGCCACCGGAAGAGCTAGGATCCTGGGTGACTCATAAGATGCATCCTGGATGCCTCGAAGATTTAACTCCATTCGGCCATTAGATGGAGTTGCAGCCCGATCTAGTGTCAAGTTTGTATATACCTAACAAGATGTTATTAGGTTAATTCGTTAACAGGGGACCGCAACGAAAGACGAATCTCTGTTGCAGGCACGACTGGCAAGATTCAATTGACAGACAACAATTTTCGACACGTCGAAATCTTTCCTGACATTTGGAGACCTCATTTACACCTTTGGGTATTGTACAGTGACAATAAAGTTTGGACCAGAGACTACTGCCCGGTTCGAGGCAGTGTCTACGGGAATACCCTATTAAGGCTAGTGGACTTGTAACCCTAATAATCATCGAATGCCGTCGATCGTCTCAGGGTCAATGAAGGATTCTAACGCCTAGCGAAATAAGTAAATTCTCTATTGTCTGGACTAAACTTGTCATGAAAGTTGACGGTTTATCATCAGCTTTAAACGCTCAGGGTAGATGCCCGGCTTCTTTTATAGCAAATATAATCACCAAGACAAACCGATTCACACCAAAAATTTTAAAGATACGTTCGCATACAGCGAATAGCGCACTAGACTGGCGACCGCGAACTTACTGAGACCCATTGACCACAATAGGGCTGGGGCGTCGTGACGCCAGCTCAAGGCGCTACGCGAGCGCACACATGTCGTCGGGCGTTGCCTCTGGGGATCTCTTACGATCTGGCGGACGACGCACCCTTCGCAAATTTTTCAACGGCACTCGTATCAGCTGGGAATCCTTCTGGCGAAAAGGCTTGAACGTCGCTAATTACCAGCTAGGTTGCGAAAGGGCCTAGCGGCTTTTGGTAAAGACGGAGATCGAGCCGTAGAAAAGTAGCACGATGCGGGGAGGCTTTATAAGCGATTCAGAGACGCCGTAAGGTGCATCGGGATGAGTTTACTTCTTGCGTACGACCACTCCTGACTACTTGACCCGTTGGGAGAAACCTCGATCTTGGACTTTTCCCCGTAGGGTACCATTGCATACGTATCATTTATCTTGGCAAATGAAGAGTGTCACGTGCAAAAGGAATATCGGCGTTACAGTAGGATGCGTGATCGGCGCGCTGAAATGTGTGGGAGTCTTTACTTCGAATAGTCAGCTACCCATAGCGCAACGATTCGATGTTTCCCCTCGTACTACGAGTACTATCTAGGCAACCTAATCCAATGTATAATACTTTGGCGAGGCAGATAGGCCGAAACTAACTAGCCATCGGGGGGAGAACTACTGTAATGGGAGCCTCTAGGAACATACGTGGTCTCCTACGGACTCACGAGGCTAAAACCGTCGTTGGCCGCGCACTCACCGGCCAGAAACCACATATTGCATCGCGGTCGAGGAATTTTTTTCTTAAGATATACTCACGTCTAGGACACATTCATTGTATGACGCCGTTGCACCAGGTCCTAGATATTATTCATCTGCAGACAAATGACCACTTCGCGAGGACTGGGTAAGCCGTATCCGCCATAGACGGACGTAGCTTACCGGATCATTTGATTCTAATTTTAGGAGGGCATTAATAAAGCCACGAGATTCGCAAGCTTGGAACCTAGCTAACGCGAAAAGAGAGGCACCGCCTACTGGGATAGTTCTATAGATGCAGAGACAAATAGACTAATTGACGAGTTAGCTTAAGGCGGGGGCCTGATTTGTTGCAAAGTGATGGGGTAAGAGGGCCTATGTCTATTGGTCTGCGGTATGTGGCGCAATAGGACAGTTCGCTCTCGTGTATGGCGGTCCCTCGCCTGGATTCCGGTACGAAATGCACTCGTTTTAATTCCAAGGTAATTTGTTCGTACAGGGTGCTGTGTACTTCCCCGAATGAGAAGTGCGTCCAGTCTAACATTTGTCGTTGCCCGCCGCGGAAGCTAATTCAGATGCCCAGATATAGAGGAGCGTTCGACATAGTCCGAATAGTGAAAGCAAGCACAACACCGACCGTAATCTGAGTCGCGTCTTGTCGCCACAGCTGTAACTCACGTCAAGCTGAGCCTATGTTGGTAGGAATTGGTCACTACCTAATAGGAATCCGACTCACGGCTACATGTATAGACTTGGGTTTAGTTATTTGGGCCTATTCATCAGGTAGAGTCGGAACTAGAAGCTTCCACGCGGGCCATGGCACTTTACCTGTCTATGCATGCGCGACGATTTTCAAAGGCTAGCGGGCGCCAACTAAGCTTACATCGCGCTGACTATACACTGAATCCCACTTCATGTGCCATTAGCTTGGTCCGATGTACTGTGGCTAGCGTGCTAGCTAACTCGGGGAAAAAACGACGTGTGCTAAAGGTGAACAGACTCCAAACGGATGGGGATATCTACTTTTATGTAATCTTGTACCACCAGTAGTCGAGTACTCTGGGCACCCACCGGAGATTTGAACATTCTCCGAGTTTTCAGTTTGGTCGCGAATGTGTCCCGGGACGCGGCTTGGGAGCGACGTATGTAAGGCAGTACGCCGCAAACATACGTCGAAACAAGCACCGATGCCGCGATGAGAGTAATGTCTCGCTTAATGGGTTTCGTTGATTAAATTTATTGACCGGGGATGGCTTTGGTGGACAGTGCTGCTAAAGCGCGTGATAGTCAACTTCCGGATTTGATAGCGGGAATGCTCCTCCCCCGGATGAGACAGTAAGTTGAACAGGGATATAACAACAGAGATGACCGGAAATATCCCAAGCCACTCTGCATAGCTGCCATGGGCACTCACCGGTTATAGGAATGAAGTGTCAGCTAGGGTATGTCGGTAGATGGACTTTCTACATACACCAATGTAATATCTGACGGAGCAGGGGTGCCTGAATACTTAGCCGTGAGAGCGTCGCTTGTGGAGACGTATATCGACTATCAAATAATAGTACGATAAATGGACTATGGCATATCCTAGAAAGAGGATTGATGGTGCAGGAGTCATATCAGCTGAAATAACTGATCCTTGGACTCTTCATGGCCCGCCCCTGTATCCGCTTTCAAGTATTTTGTAACCTAGCGCGGTCCGTATGAGGGCTAAAATCGTGAAAAACGCGTATAGAACGCATGTTCAGAACCAAGTCATCTCTACAACTTTACGGGGACTAGTCAACTCTTGATGACATGCCTCGACTTGGTACCGGTGTAGACAGAGGGCATCAGCCGTCTTTATTGTTAAGTGACGGTCTAACATAGCGGGGCGCTGCAATTCTTGCAATCCTATCCCTTTACTTCTATTCACGCTAGATAGGTCTACCACGATTCGAGCTCACTTGTACCTACAAATCCCTGCGTAACAGGGGCATCATCACACTGATTCATGGTCCACGGCTGAATCCTCATCCGCCCATAAGTGTAATACATCGAATATCTGGGGACTCTTAAGCGGGCTCGTAATCGAGGTTACAGAATAGATACCTCTAAACAGAAAGTGCATAAGGTTATAGGAGCCCAGGACACCATCTTCGCATTCTTTGTAACGTGAATTCGATAGACTGCCCTGTGTCCGGAAAATTGGGAAGAAGCTCCAACCATTGTACGGCCACGTATGAAGAATATAGAGCTTGAAGCATGAACTCGGCACCAGCCGAGATATCCATCGTAATAGTCGGATTCGCCAGCAAACTCGTCAACCGGGTGTGGCTGTAAATAAGGGTAACCAATATCACGCACTTTTTATCATTGGCTCATGGTGACGGTCGGTCCACGCAGTGCCATTTTTCGAGCCTCGCCGCGTGACAGCTCTGTCTCAGAATCCATAGGAATCCTATAGTATGAATCAAATTCCTAGTCCTCTCGGGTCAGTATAAGCATTAAGACGTTGCTAGGGAATTAAGTTCGAGGTCAAATTATGCAGATAAGCGTTCCTTCCTCAAAATAGGTGTGGCCCTTATAGTAAATGCGCGGACGGTCAGCAATAAGGCCCGTTAATCCGGGTGTGAAAACAGCCCTTTGAGCGCTGATGATGCCGTTAGGAGTAAAGCGGGATTGTGTTATCGATAGGTTGTATGTACCGGGATGCCTTTCGCGGATCCCCATCCACCGCACCGAGCCGTTTGGTCTGGCATGGGGACACCAAGCGGAAACCCTCAGGCACTTTTACGCCGAGTTGGGGCAGTAAGCTCCGAGTCTTCCTTGGCTTGGCTAGAAAAAGAAGGGTCGTAGTAAACCTGCATTCGACGTATCCCATTGGCGATAAGTCTTTCAGGTGCACCACACGGTTGCATATGTATCGCCATGGTACCCACACACGCACTTCCTCCGTTGGGTCTCTAACCTATTACGGACACCGTTCGGGAACAAGTGGCATCACTGCCGGGAGTACATACTCAGGGGCCAGTTGCGGATTCTAATCGGGATAGGGTCTAGGCAGGGCTAGTCGCAGGAATGCCATTCAGGGTAGTTAAATACCTATCAGCTCATTCTAAGGTCTTATATTTCAGCATCTGGCGCAAGGTGCACGGGTCATAAGATGTGTGGAAAGAGGTCGTAGGAAGGATTTCCTCTCGGGGCGGTCCTGGCCGGTTACGTCGCAAAAAGGGAGCCTCTGCAGGTGGGGAGTCTCGAACCTCACATAAGGGTCGTGTGTCGTGTCAGGACGGGCAGGAGTTTACGATCTTCTGTCGTGGGGCGACGACACTTAAAGGGCTGACTGCGCGGGTCACTTATCGGTGTACTGCTGCCTCGAACGCTTGCATCGGTAGTACACATACGTAGATCATGACATTGCTTTGAGTGTTCCAAGTACGTGGAGGCAATATAAGCAAGACCTGTCGTCAAGCCCTCATGCAGTGACAAGTCAGAGATGCAGGCATTCACCCGACGTCTTAACTTAGTACCATACAATAGCATGCTTTCAATAAGAAACTAAAGATGCACCAATTTATCCTGGTACAATTTCCAGCGGGACGGATTAGCAACAGGGCGTCACTGGCACTGACTCTAGATCGTGCACGTGAATAATGTCTAGGCCAATCCAGTTTACTGGCCAGGCACCGCCACCATAAGGTATATCTAGAATCGGTAATAGTAAAGGGAAGTCGCCAAGAAATATGTATCCGCCGGGAGAGCGATTACAAATCGAGGATTCGGAGCTTGTTGGAACCGATCTACGGGAGTCGTGGGCGACCGCGCTTCATCCTTCTTGCCAAAAAGTCATTCTAACTTAATACTTGGTTAATATACTAGCGCAGGGTACGGCTCTTAGGAGCGCGTTGGATTTATTGCGAGGTGCTCGGAGTCGGTAATTTTGTCTTCCCCCGTTCCGATCCACGGCAGATTTCAGTGCTGTACTATTATGTGGGTGACTTGCTTAAGATGGAATTATCCGCTACGCTAAAAGAGACCCCATGTACCGTATCTTGTCCCACTATACCAGAAATTGCGAAAGGCGTGCAAATGGTTATTTAGCACTAGGTGTGGACCGAGGCTTAATTACTGATCCCATACGATTCCGGTTCCGCGTTACCCACGTAAGGTACTTGGCATCTTCAGACGTCCTCCCCTACGTGTGTGGGGATAGTTTGTACCCATATTATGAAGCACGAGCCACATCGCCTCATGTCTATGCAAATGCTGTGGCCTGTGGTTAAAAATAGTTTGGAAGAGACCATAACCCTGCCTATTAGTGTGTGGAAGTATGGCATGTACTTCTACACGTATGATTCCGAAGCCGATAGCGCTCTCAAGGCTTTCTGAGACAAGCAGCTGTCACTTTAACCTGTTTAAGTGGTTGCTGAGAGTCACCCCTTTCGAAACATGATGAAAGCTGAAATTAACAGTCCAGGAATTCCTCAGCAGGCCCATTCTGAGGGGTTTATAATTCCGCAATCGGACAAGAAGCGATGCCAAACACGCACGTCCTACTGTGGAGACTCCGCATGGAAGATATGCTGGCTTCCAACAATATCCGCAGCCACCATTACCAATGAAAGAAACTGCTCGCAGTGCTGGAGTGAGCGCGAGCAGTTGCCAGAAAGATACTACGTCGCACCAAGTTGGCACTCGTGTCACCGCCTGAAGTTGACATCCAGTGTAAACTGTATCGAAACCCCTCCTCATTTCATAAGCCAGCGGTATGTGAATAAAGGTAGGGCTGGAGTTCTATGCACCGGTGAATGCAACCGGTCGTGACAGCTAAACCTCCACAACCACGACAGTTTTGGGCAGGTTATCAAAGCTACGTTGGGGCGTGATGGACGTGGTTTAGACATTAAGCATGTCAGCCAATTGTATGGGTCACAGGAGCTGGGCCTCGGGATGTTATCGGTTACAAGGTGTAATTATAGGTGTAACGCTGTTACAATAAGCACGCATGATTTCAAACAATGGTATTCGAAGTATCCAATCTGTCATAGACGCCCTCGGCCGAGAAACTTAGATTAATCCTAGAAGGTTTGGCCGAAAGCGAGAATTTGGTCCCTGATGCTAACTTAATGTCGAAGGCGATTGTTATCCACGGGAGGAGAGTTTTTGTGCTGAGTGGACTCACTCGCCGGGAGTCTGAGTGAAATCTCGCGATATGTGTGGCCATGGGGCCACCGGAGATCTAACACGAGGACATTCCTGAGCTGATAAATTGGGCTTTGCCCCGGGGAAATTATCACCAGACCCGACACTCAGCCGTGAGGACACTCGGTGAGTTGCTAATAAAGCTAAATGCTGGATTACGTCCCAGCAAATCATCCACGTGGCGCATCACGCTGCGGCACCTTCCCTGTTATTCATTCCGTAAGGCTACAAAATCCTAGTGGGTAACCGGCGTTTACCACTTGACATGATAATTACTTATTAAGAACTTCTCTATTCGCTATCGACGAAATCTGGAGTTGCGCTTTGAAGAGGCAACTAGGGACTATTCGCTTACCATGTCTCCTGGAGCAGAAAATTGTTTTTAAAAGACAGATATCTTTCGAGCGAAAAGGCAGTGGCCACGAAGAGATCGAAAGAAGTTCACAATAAAGGTATATAGCTTCACAAGCCTGTAGACTCAACTTGAGATGCGGGCGCAAAGTGATACGGCCTGCGGACGTAATCGTCTTATTAGCAGCGCATAGGTTTCCGAGACAGCGCATCGGCCCGTATCTCAATAGCGCCGGGAAGTAACACAGTGTCGGACCTTACAACTTTTAACAGAGCGTTCTGATCCGGCATGGGACTGTCACCTCTCTCTAATTATGACGTGCAGTGGCCACTTTCATTAGTTGTAATTGTGCGCGCTACGGTGCATGATAGATGGTACACAGTGGTGAGATTGTCTATGATATATAGTCGGAATTCAGATGCGCATAACCGATGAGCATCGTCCGTCCAAATGCCACTAATCAGAATATGACGGCAGGTGAACTAGAAGATAAATGGCAGTAGGCCTGGTTAATATACAGCCGATCGCAAAGGGTCGCCGTCGATAATATGTCGCTTGACCGAGCCATGGCGCGCTAGAGTTTTAATTAATCATTCTTGTTGAGTCGTTGTCGGAGTAGTAGCACTCGCACAGACACTTAACTAAGTATCTGAAAGTGTCGTGACCGCAAGCGGCCTTCCGTTCCACTTGCTCTGGGCAATGTCCTGGAAGGTCTGAGTTGAGCTACCTCCATGCATCATGTTCGTGTCCGTCGGGGAGCGTCCAAGCCCACGTTAATTGGACGAGTAAATTTCCTGACGTTTCTCACATAAAGTTTTAATAGATTCGGCAGTGGTTGTTGGGTAAATGCGAGATGCGCGAGACGCGTCCACAATAAGCGGCAGATTCAGAGTCCGGAACAACGAATTATTAGAGTCTAGGGCTTAGTCCCCCGGCAATCGCGGGGGTCTGGAGGAACCTGCTTCACAATTACTGATACCGTTAACCGCCAGCGATACCTAAAACTCCCAGCAAGGCTCGTAAAAAGAGCGTTTAAGAACGTGAGATCTCTATCGAGGTAGCGAAAGACATGAATATAGCGATATGCAGACAGCCGCCTAGAACTGGTATTCTAAGCAATCAAGCTAGAGCGGTCGATGGAAGTGATCCAGGCCAACCGTTAATCCTTTTGATTGCTACCAAGTGCATTGGCATCGTAGTGGACTTTGATTGCCGTCTTGAGTGCGTTTTGATTCTTAATGTGCAGCGCTGCCGGTACTCTAACTTTCCATTGAAGCGCGTGTGTACATCACGGGCTCGGGAAATTAAACTTGTGACCGAGACGCGGATTTCCACCATTTTCTAACAGTGAGAATCCCAGGGGACTTCAAAACATAGGGTAGCCCATAACGTGCGGGGACTCTCAGATCCTGGGGCTCTCTTGAGATCCAACCAGCACACGAAAGCAGATTGCTAACTCACACACCACCTACAACAGGAACCAAGATATCAGCAACCACAAAACTAAGCCCGGTCAGCTTCAACTATACAAAGAACTAAGTCCCCTAAGCTTCGGAGCGAATGTGGTCTCATTCTCGATTACCAATTGCCACCCTACCGAAAGTGGTTTGCGCATTTGAGGTCCCTATGCAGTTACAATAAGTCACCTTGACAGTACTGGGTTTTCCCTGAATGAAAACGTTGCAGGTGGGACGTAGTCCTGTGTCTTATTCAAAGACAATTGGGTGCTGTTCAGCAATTAGACGACGAATTGCGGGGCTAATAATCAGCAGATAAAAAAACACTGCTTTCTTGAAATCGTTCCTATAACTTGATACCTAGTAAACTCTCGTGAAGTACATGCACTAACGCTATTTCATCGTGAAATGGTTGGTCAGTCAAAGCTAACCCCTTAGATAGGGGCCACTGGAATTATGATATCACACGAGCCGTGCTTGATATGCGTTAACGCTGAATGGTCTGACTTGGATCTTAGCCACATTTTTGCAGGCATCTCGGGGGTTCCATGCCAAGCCACATATCCAAACGCCTTAAGTATTCGCTAGGATGAGCAAGCCGAACGCGGTAACGATTTACCTATCGTGATTGGGATATTACAGCGCCTGGATGGGCATTATGCAGCCCCTACGGTCGCTAGGCTTGAAGATGTGTATTGTTTTTCCCACCGCCGTAGCTAGCGGTCCCGCTACATGAAGATTATCTTCCTTAATCAAACCTCTTACTCGTCTACGTTGGTATGGCTGTACAAATAGAATCGTTTACAAGGATGCGGGACAGATAGCCCGAAACCTCATCTCTATTCCTAGGGCTGACGATATCGAACCACGGAGGACGAGCAGGGATTGCTAGCTGAACTCAAGCCTATATGCATCTTCCAGCACGACAAGGGACCTGGTTGCAGAACTCAATTCTTGGTCTTTTCTCGTAATGTGGGGTAGCCCATACCCGCGGAGAATTTCTACCCGTTTATCCAACAATATCCTAATGTCTTATGCAGGTTTTGAATACACTTAGGTGGCGCCATTCTCTCGCGCCGAACAGAAGCGACTACAAGTCTCGAGTTATACCGACAGGTATGTTACACGTAGTTTACGCTCTCGCTGGGGACACAGGCCGACGGGATATAACGCTGTAGGTCAGTACTCTGAGTTAAGTAATGTCGTCTGTTACGTGGAGATCAGACGACCTGCCCTGAGAGCCTCGAACGATCACCGGGTCTCTTGACGTACCAGTTGAAAGCAAAAAAGGACTTACACATAAACTGGCTGCACTGATGGTTGGGGTCGTATGACATGTATACTGGAAAACGAGGGCAGAGAACCTATCGCAAGAGTAACAGAGATCAGTTTAGCCACTGGTTCTTCCCCTGCGATTTCGTCGTAACTTGATTGACGTCTGCGGAGTCAACCTAGGGGCAGACCGATCGACACGAACAAAACTGCGCGGACTAACTATACTTAGGTTTTTTTTTCACTTGCATTGTATTCGGCTGCGACACGGCGCGCGACAAGAGGCTAACGCTAAGGCGAGATCTGATGGACCGTTTGCTAGGCCTAATGCCTCCACATCAGCCCATGCTAATAGGCACTAGGCATAACGATGGCCAGACGAAGGCAAGGGGTGGCGGAGATTTCTCTGTAGCTGATGCCCTCACGATACTGGGTACCTCATATGTTTCAAACTTCTTCGTCAGAAGGCATTCTCCACACGTGTCTACCCTACGAAGGTAATACAGTAAAGGATTGCGGTAGACCTAGTGTGGAAGGTGAAGCTACTCATAACATAGCACCCGATTACGTCACCTACCCGCGGGATAGCGTACACTGCCGAGATACTGAGCTTAGACTATTAGTTCCGTCAATTGGATACCCGGATGCGGTGAGAGCATACAATGTTTAATATGCCTATTTTGGAATCGACAGTCTCCAGATATTACGACCTGATCGATACCACGGCACACCTCACCAGTGCGACATGTGCACTTGTACACGCAGGTGGGACCACATTCGCGCTGCACCCAGCAAAATTCTCCACGAACTGGAAATAGCGGGATCATGCACATCCCGAGTCGCCACTAGAACCGGGGCTTTGGCAGCCCGTGTCTCTCTCGAGACTTAAGCTAACAGCGTACGCAAGGCCGCCTCCACATAGAATCAAAGGAGTGGAGATATATTTCAACACGCCTCTCGTACACCGATGGGGTAAGAGAAAGGGCCTGGTCGACAATGACGATGTTGGGGTGCTGACGGTCGTGTAACCGTGATAAGGTGTAGATCAATTCAATCTCGCTTGTATATATTCTAAGGAGCACGATCGGAGGTTGGGAAAGTACTAGCCGTACTAGTCGAGGGTCTGTGGCTAGATTGGATAAAGAGTTTAAACGTAACTGTTTATATCCCGTACAATCCCTGAAGACTGTCCTCCTGCATGATTGTCTTAGAGGATAAGGCTGTCCCTTCATGGGCGATTCAGCTTGGGCAGTAAGTTACCAACGGGAGGGTCGACAGTGTAGCACTCCTATTACGCCACCTCTCTTGCTGTATGTCATCTCCACGTGGTAGCTTTCCATTCCGAGATGAATCAAGAGGATAGACTCTGTTCAATATCTGTGAGTCGTACGCAGATTGCCAACCTCGCCCCTACTCCCAACAATAGCGACTCTCTGGTTGGCAATGGCTGCGACTTCAGGGACTTACTCTGGACCATACATACGGCAGCGGAAGAAGCAAACACTTACTTACAGTTCAATACACAGCGTCAGTCCCGTTACAACTGCAAATCACGCTGCCTGGCTACGTAGCTGTGTTGGAATTTGTTCTGTTAAGGATGACTAACCTCGCCGTCCCGGAGCGTAGGTTGAACCGACTAATTTTGGGATAGCTGCCTAGATAAAATCGAATGCTTTAACAGCTCTGTCTCTGTCTTATAGACAGATTCTCGACGGGTTACTTGTCCTCTCTTCTGAGTGCTAAGGCTGAAAGTCTCGTGACACATTCAGACCGGATCACAGGTCCCCCCATCCCCGGTGATCCAGAGTGAAGTATTTTCCGCAGCGTCTGAATGTCGCGGTGCAAAATCTAGGTTGCCTTCCATGTACTTTGAGTGGATAGGTTGTGCATCTGGATCTCGGACGAAGAGGTAGACTACACCATTAGAGACCGTAGCGACCCTTTTTCGTTTCACGGCGCGATCGTGGCAAAACAGGAGATAACTGGAAGATTGCTCCTTCTTAATTCTATGATATATATTATAAGCGTAAAATCAGGGGGTACTCCTTGGCGCAGCTGGCTTAGGCTCTCTTTCGCGTAATGAGTATCATAGATGCCACTCGAATACTACCCAGCTCCACAATGAACCCCGGGGGTCCTACGAGTTGACATCCCTTAGCCCTAGGACGGTCCGATTCTAGCGGTACCGCTAATTGTCAAACTTTGACAGGGATGGTTTTTTTGACGAAGTTTTCAGCTTGCTTGTTTGTTCCCGAACAGGGACATTTGCTATGCTAAGACTCGAAAGCATTTGTTTTAGTTTCCCCGATTCAAGACAGCCACTCCACGTGAAGCATTCAGACGTCCGTATGAATTGTAAGATGGATCAAGATACTGGCAACGCATTCTGAGTCGAGATATCGAGAATCGCCTGCTGCCCGTATTCCTCTCGCGACGGAGTGTTAGGTCTCTACTTATTATTGGCACAGAGCACTACTGTATGTGCGGAATTTGTGTCCGAAATCTAACTGAACCGATAATTGCGCAACGACACCATTGTAGCGGCATAGTAGCTTTTGATATCATGATTGTCAATTGTGTTAGACAGTCGTACGTCAGAGGTTGTGAGCTAAATACCAGTTACTAACGCATCGACTTTGTGAGTCAACCGATATATTTGTACATCTTGCCTAGGGGTCCACACTCGACTGAGTGCACATCTCACAGGAAGTTAAAATAAGGACCTGGAATCCTCTGAAGTCAGAAATGCCCCCACGCGGACATACGATACCGGTGGATAACTATGTTAAACCGCGATGTGAATCCAAATCTGGGGTCCGTCTCTTGCAAACTGCTGGTACACGAGGGACGATATATTAAGAGTAATGCTAGCGTACGGGGGTTCGACTCGTGTAGGAGTAATCTGCGACCACCCACACGTCCACTAACATAGAGCGCAGCGACCGAACTCATAAACGGCCATCCGTCGTCTTATATGCTTTTTGCTCAGGGCCACATAACCTGGAGCACTTTTAGATCTTCCAGTGGAGGTGGTGTGATGTGCTAATTTATTTCCGGCTGTGAGGGCTACAGATCGTTGAGAGAGCTATAACCAAGGCTTGTGGTACTTGGAACCGTACTATAATTACACTTTGATCTTATCGGGGCGAGACCTAGCGCAGCTAGCAGTTCTGATCCGAACAGTATAGCACGTGCTCGCACAATTCATTAACAGCTTGGTGGTGGCCTCAGTTCGCCGAGGAAATTTTTCAGCGAGTGTAAAATCTATGTAGTGCAAAGTGCAGAACGACGGGAGGACCCCCAAAAGCAGTCCCTTCGTAGGGGGTCCATGTGGAAAGAAACACCTTAACTAGCGATTATTACTACCGCATCCAATCCCTTGGAGTCACAATTTAGGATAAGACTTCGAGGATCAATATGAACACTGACATCACACCAAAGGGGGCTATGTTCTCATCGCTTTTGTGTATATAGCCAGGACGGAGGTTCAGTCCTTAGCTTCACTTTGTTCCAGATTAAGATGCACGCCGTTTGGTGCGGTCCGTACTTCTCGATGCGCACGAACCCTTTCCGCATATTTCCTAATTGAGCACCCACATCGCATCGAAATGTCGAGTTGCACTCTATGATCTTTAGGTATATACGCTATTTCCAGGCATACAGGCTCTTACCCAAAGAGATCCTAGCACCATAAACGATTACTTGTATTAATTGTTGCGCCAAGTACGCACTCAGGAATCTGGAAGCCCAGTCCCTTAACGATTCATACTAAGCCCCATTAGAAGTGTGCCCTCGCAGGTAGCGAATTATGTGGCATTCGTTTGTAATCTTTGAAACCGGTCTCTAAAGTGTCTTATTTTGAATCATCTGTCTGTTGGTAAGCTGATGAAGGTTAAAAACGCTCTGGCAACTATGGCCGGGCTTCTTCCTTGCGCCGCATAGATTCACACATGGCGATATTTGGTCGGCTGGTATTGGTGCACCGTATTATCGTCATGTAGAGATATTGCATGTAGACTTGCGGAACTGCTCGGAGTACATCTATATCTCACCCCATCCAGAGTTTGACTACACCGCGTCCAGTAAAAAACGTGCGGTGGTCTAGTTACAAGGAGTAACTTCTCGAATCCATATTGGCCAAGACGATCGATACTATCCTAAATCGCACCTGGTCGATGTGAGTGAACAATCGACCCTCTACGCGTCGTCACGTACCTGAAATACTAATCAAAGCTGTGTAAAAACGCTTGAGCAAGACGAGTCGGTTCCGGGGTTTGAACTGGAATCTGTGATTAGAACAATCCCGGGCGTTGCGCACGACCGGACTAGTTGCCGGCTAATGGCGGGTGCGGATACATATCTGTCCAGCTATATATTTGCTTTATACGCTGCATAGTGTCTGTGCATTTCCGGACGAACGTCCCTAGTTTAACGTAAGTTCCACACGGACTGGTTACGACCTCACCCAAATGATAAGGACAGGGTGGGAGTACTTGCTATAATTAGCATCGTGAAGCTTGGTCGTAAGTAACCGTGTGTAATGTGCGATTAATCTCGAGAGTTCGAACTCTGACCACGTTTTAGAGGCCTATAATGCGCCTATGAGCTCACCTTGATCCCCGCATGTCAACACCTCCAGTTAGGTTCTTGATCGCTCCTCCCGTGTTTTAAGGAGTCCCTAAGTGGAAAAACGAGCAAGTAAACCGTGGTTTCAGTGACCGTAGTCTCAAAGAGTAGACGGCAATGAGGGGTTGAGCTATGGCTAAAGATATCATATGATGTTGGTTGAAATGCCCCACACGTGCCATATCGTTATCTACTAATGCTCTGAACCTTAAGCATCTAGGTCCCGTTGGCGAGGGTGGTTGCTTCATTGAACGGGTGCCCAATAACAATAACACCTATAGCGCTCAGTGCGCGATCCATACCTCTTTAGTAGGCACATAGTCGGGAGTCATAGGCAGATTCAACAACGTCCCACGGGTGCTAGCAGAAAGGCAGTTTCCCGGGCTAGGCTTGCTGGGAGCTTAGGATGCTATGCGCCGCAGAAAATTCGATAGGTCGCATGGACTAGCGACTCTTTAATTGCCAAGTTAGTCCAATGGAATGTAATCTTACGCGCGCACGGGCATTATTAGTGATGAAAGATGAACTAGCTACACGCGCTGTAGAGACCCTTAATCGAACAAACGCGGATGGCAATCAACCTCTCAACTCGCAAAATGGCGTAGGGGGGCATAAAGGTTCAGGTCACCCAGATCCCTGTCCATTGGTCTGTAAGGTTTCGAGATGATATAACAAATGAGGGGAAAGAACGTGGACTGGCCAGCTCACCATCTAGGTAGCCCTCAACTATATCAGAAGAGAGTCGAATGGGTACTGACGTTCGCAGCTTAGGAAGAGAATCTAAGACACCAATGCACCGTACCAGGGGTCAATCACTGAACGTTTGAAAACATCGAGGATGAAGTCGGCAGCATAGACGTATCGAAAGGAGCAGCAGCACGAATGTTTTATTCTGTGTTAAACGCGTACGCTAAGAGGTATTTGACAGTCGCGTGATCAAAATCAGTCGTGCGGCAATTCGTGCTACAGAACGGAGATTTTGCTGCGGACTGGTAGGTCTTGGCAGTGACAGGCTGGGACTTGATAAGTCTATGACCCCGCCCGGTCGAATTGCGCGCATGACAGCCCTAGACGTGTTTCAGCAGGGCATTGTAGTGCTATGTGGACGTAGAATATTCTTGCAAGTGCTACGTCTGGACGCGATAGTGCCCCATAAAGCCCTGTAGAAAAGAAGGCGTGCATTCCGCGCGGTGGGTTACTTGGCCAAGGGAATATCAATGAACACCTGTGCTTAGTTTGTAGATACACACGACGCAATCCTCGCAGCAAGTGCGTTTGTTAATCTGATAGCTCCCGGCGCCCCAATAGTTGCGCTATAGATTTTTACCTCAGCAATAGGCGGAATTCTAACAGCTATGTGAATTGAGTAGGTGGATTCGCAACACGGAGGCTAGAGAGTAGTAACAGTCAATCCGTACGGTACTCACGGTTCCTACTTCGTTCCACTAGTGCACGGATTAGAATCGCTCATGAATCTCGACGCATCTAATATGAGGCTTTCAAGGGCCGTGCGAGAGGTCAGGCGATTGATGATGCTGATAACGGAGCGCGACCGCAAAAGCTCGGACATGGTAAGCGAGCTCGTGAAACTTCTGCCTGGCCGGGTTGAACCTTAGCTTTCCATAATCAGAATGGTGAAGCAATTCAGATAGACAGTAAAGCGATGGGCACCCTCGAAAGCTCTAGGTGTCGGTACTCGTCATCGTCGAACGCTGGGAATAAATTCAATCTGCACAAGCTTTGCATAAGAACGTTCGAAAGCGGGGCGTTGGAGATGTTGTGACCGGTACTGCCCCTAGGGCTATGTACGTCTGTCGGTGTGGGTACGAAAGCCGCGTTCGGGTGAGGTGGCCTGCTGCACACCGTTTACTCGGATCCGCACCCAAGAAGCAGTCCGCGGTCTTAGCTCCAATTGGTGATTGACTATCGATGTGAGGCATCCAGCTATCAGGCGTCGTTACAACGCCCCGATTCGAACGCTTATTATCGGGACATCCACAAGCACAACCACAAAGATGGAGGAGGATCTTTGAATCTTCCAGCAGGGTCCATAGAAACTACAATACATGTGTGGGCTTCATTCCCGCCGTATGTCCTGAGTAGAATACCTGAGTGACTTTCGTAACCCGGGTGAGAGTGCGCACTATCTCCCATAGATGTTACGTGAATCCACTCGCGTATGAGCGCCAAGACAGTGATTTGAGCCATGATAACTAGCCCTAGCGAGAGCTTAAATTCCATTCGTCTTTAGCAGATCATGTTCGACTCTTTAGCAGCGAGGGAAAAACAAATACCTTAGCACAAAGAGAACGTGCCCGCTAGCGGCGATCTATTCGGGCCAAGCGCCCTCTACCTGTGTATGTAATTACTTATCGCGGGCACCAAGAGAACGACCCTGCAAGGCGCTGTGGAGCTACTGTACCACTCGTTCGTAGAACCACATAGCACAAGAGTCGCACAGCGCGACGTGCTGAACCGTTGTTCTGTGATGTCTCCCCCACCTAGGCGTGCATCAGTCATGTTCCCCACTACATGGTATGCCCAAGTTGTAAGGGATCGCGGGTCTTGCTTCGACCCGACTATGCTAATGTGCATACGTACCCATCCCACCATAAACTCGAAGGATACTCCCGGAATCTATGTCAGGGTTACCCCTGAAACGTTAAAGCCCTGAACACGGCCTAAAGTCTCTATTTTGCGGTCGTTTGGAGCTTAGGACCTAACAAGGACCTGCTCAAGAAAACGTCGACATTCGGAAGCCGATTGCAAAAATACATTGGCCGTGGATAAGATTAGAACCTTCTCTCGCTTCATATAGAGCCGATGCACAGTACGGTTGGGTAGCATGATTTTGGAATTTTCCGAGCAAGTAAGAATTCACTTGGTTATCTAAGAGCGGAGAGTTTGCCACATAAAGCATCGGGAACGAATCCATCCTGACCGTGATTAGCACAGAATAATGCAGGCGCAAGGGACTCGGAGGAGCTCGAACGCCCGGAAATGTCGATAGGACATGTCAAAGGTTCCCTTCACGGAGTTGGACAGCGGGAGCACCCAACCCTCTCTATAGAGTTCATTCACTTATGCCTCCCGGCGACTGTTCTATGCGACGGAATCTGGTCAGACCTATGGCACGCCGACTATGGAATACCCGATGCGACCCATTGTTCAACGGACCCCAACATAGTCACAAATCGCTGGTTTAACTATAGAGTACCCGATAAAATCTCGTACAATAAGCGTGTAGACCGAACATACAAAGGGCCGGCGGTGATTAATCTCGTCAGCATGAGGACAATTGTCGTCTACAACGTTTCCGGAGTCTGATCACGTCAAGGACATCCAAGTATTGAAATGGACACCAGAGAGACCGAAGGCTACAGACTCTTGCAGCGTTATTTGTCTATATGCTTGACCCCACGGTGGCCTTCATGAACGCGTACGAAGTGATTGAGGGAAAAAGTAAGTTATCCGAAAAGTATTTATAACCCAGATATGTTCATGGGGGTTGCTCAGTCACCGGTTTAGCATAGACTAGTAAGCTACCGTACGTGCAGGACTGAACCTTCACGGTACCATGGCCTCCTAAAATGCAATGGTTAGGCGGTCGGGCAGCATCTCGATGGATAGATAGCAGTATTACGGCCTCAACTGACGCGAAAGTTATCGTGTCAGGGGGAGGTTTGGGGTGATCGCACAGCGAGAGTGTCACGGCCAAGAACAATCACGAATGCATTCCGACGATCACCGCAACTAAACACTGATGCATGGCATTAAGTGCCGTAATCCCTCGTACAGTACCAAGTCACGTTTCGCATTCTTGACTTTTGTTAGTCCTCCCACTTTATCCCTTCGAGATCCGTTATACCTGACGTGTTCATCGCAGGATCGAGAACGTGCTTCACACTTCTGTCGGCGTGGATTAATGCCGGAAGACTGGTTTGGGGGGCTGGGTGGCTTATAGGTCCCTTAGTATGACGACAGTCGAGGGAGGTTACACCGGGTGGTGATAGATAACTACTCTCGGTCGGGTGCTGGTTGGCAACGCACACGACTGGTGCGTTCCAGCCCCCTAGGGGCCTGGTAATGTGGCTAATAATTCACAGCTTCAAAAGGCTGTGCCCGGAAATCATCCTCCGTCATAAGAGCGTAGATTCCATGTGGCTGATGGCCAACATCCATCCGGTTTCCGGCCCGCGACCCTAAAGATTTACGCCTACGGCAGTAACGGTCAGTCGTAGCACTCCAGTAGCCGCAACCGCATCCTTCTTGGAACTATAACATACCTACATCGGCCGTAATCGAATACGCCCACCGAAAGCTAGTGCCGCGTGACTCTAAGATACTCAGTAAGCCTGTTTAAAGCCAACAGGCATCCGAAAGATTGAGAGGCGTAACGACCGCGTATAGTAGCCCTAGCACAGTTGATGCAGGGGAATAAGGGAACGCCGAGCATGACCATAACATCGCAAACATTCATGTCCCGCTGAATCCTAGTAAATCTTGTCGATAGGGCATGATCTCGACGGCACGTCTAGATCGGATATTAGTGTTCATGCTAGTGTCACATATAATCTTTTTTGGCGATAGCTTCGTAGGGTGTAGTCGGCTGGAGGTGTGCCGTGGCTGCTGCTTGCGGCCTGAGTGCCTATTTTTGATCATCATCTAGATAGTACCGTGGTCGTGTAGCTTTCCTCTAATACCTTATTAAGCTTTTAACTTCCGTACAAGTACCTCTAGCACAACGTAGGAAGTTCTGGTTTATCGGTTGCTATTTGAGCGGGAAAACGCCAGCGGCTTGAATTCCGCCAACTGATACTTCCCAAGGTCTACAGGCGGAGGAGGCGATCAAAATCGGATTAGTTACTGCACCTGATACCATTACATGCTACCTAGTCGCTCGCAAGAATTCGCACGTTCACAATCTCAACGTAAATTTGTCATTTGCCCAACAACGGGGGGCTTATTTTTCTATACCTTGTGACACATCTGGAAGAAACACTCGAAAGTAAAAGCCCAAACTTTAGACTGCCACGCGAGATATTATTATTTATCGATGTTACGTCCCCGGGAAGACCGCAGCGCGCAGCAACAACACAATCCCGGACGCGTGATATCATGAATGGCGAAAAATGCGTCATGGAATAAGGATAGGAAACGTTACTAGACGATTGAGTGTATGGTAAGGTGCCCTTGGTCCTCTGAGGGCATTACACCATCCGGACTATTCGTTGCACTTACTTTTGTAGCCTTTTGTCTGGCGGTCGAACCCCATGGATTGACGCAAACGCCACTTTCGGTAAAAAGCGACCCCATTCGCGGGTGTAATACGATTGTGAAGTCATAAGGGCGTTACTGGACTAATCTACCCCACAAACGAAGATAAAACCAAACGCCAATTCGCATAACACAAAAGGTTGCTACAATTAAGCACCGGCCTTTTCAGTGCTCAAGACATCAACCGAGTCCCATTAATATGCGGAGCACGACGGTAGCCTCAAGAGGCTGCAGAAAATGAGGAGGATGTTCCGTTGGTCAGGTCCGAATCTTTCGATTCTAAAGTACTGGGGGTCCTACTTCGTTGGTCCATGTCGCAACGATCTAACTAAAGCAGCCAGGTGGTCTAGTCTGATCCGTAGACGAGTTAAGTGTTGTCGCCATATGATGCACGTACCATCCTCTGACTCGAAGGCCCATTAGCGTTATCTACGTGATTTATAAAGGTTGTCCGATTCAGCTAAGGTAGTCATCTCAGACTAGATGCTCACCAAAGCGGAGTTAACAGAGGGGCACTGTTCATAGATTGCCACATGCGCTACTTGCGCCTTTGGGTCGTAGCTTGTCCTAAGAGGGGTCCGCTCGGCAAGGAACACCGTCTAATATCAGAGAAAGCCCACTTAGCTATCGAGGCGACCCCCCTGGAGACAGAGATTGACCAGTTCATTCACTAGATTAGAGAAAACATAGCATTAAAAATATCACTGTACGCTTTCACGGATACACCTACTATTAGCTCAACAGTGACATCTGCAAGAAATCAGGCCTGATATACACCCTAATTAGACATCGGAGGTCGAATCCCGGACTACTTAGTCAAGTTCCACCGTTAACTTCTCAGGGTGGATGTTATCGTCGATTAGAAAGCCTTGGCCCCGGCAATGCCGTGGGCCGACGTCCGATCTTCCTAAGATATATCAAAGAAATCATTCGAATCAGCAGGGCTCGAATTTGCCGCGAGCTGCAAGCCTCATCGTAGCTCTCCATAACATCGCGTATGGAAGGAATTAGGATACGGAAGGCATCAGTAGATTATTAAGGTGTTCCTTATTCGTGCTGCAGTCTACTTGACTCACCGTCCTGCCCTGACTTCTAAGGACCCGAAGTACGCCAATCAAATGTGATCAGCCCCCCTCATACAAGGGTGAGCTATGAGCTGTAGGGATCTCTGATGATCTACCCGTCGAGTACAATCGTGTTAAGTATCGGACTTGTGATAGTGTACGGAGTAGCAATTCAGCACTTCTATGAAATCAGGTTGCTACGTTCGTGGGCTCTCGGCTACTTGCTTAGCGTTAAGGAGTCACTGATTTGACTACATTGCGTGGAGTGCCCTAGGTGTTACCCGCTTCACGATAGATAAGGTTATGGTATACTCGCGTCCTGCGTTCTTAACTCACATTATCACATAGGTGTCTACCTGAATGGGGACCATCGTAAAGGCTCTGAAGTTCAAAATCCGGTGTAGGGGCAGAGACTAATTCCCTTTAATCAAAGCTCAGAAACAGGAAAGGCGACCGCTCCACCTTGTTGTTGAATGTAGCTAACAGCACGGATTATAACAACCGCCTGCCGTTTATCTGCGAGCTGAATACGGAAACAGCCCAAAGACTACGACGATCACGGTTCTTACTGTCTCCCGAGCACGCATAGGGGGGCCCGGGCCGTAGTTGTGCGTACTCAGACTTAGGCCCGTAGAGTTGCGACAATTCGGGCGTCAGCATTTATACGATAATAAGCTGATGAGTGAGGGAAACCTGTATTTAGAGAGACGGAATCTACTAGGATAAGGGTTCGGATGCGCACGTTCCGATATTCGCCAGTAGCGCCGAGAGCGGGCCGTATGGCGGAGGAGAATGGTCTACACATCTGTCTAAGAGGATCATACATCAATGCTAGGATACGAGATACAAGGGTAATTAGCCTAACCACCTGTGGAGATGGGTGCCCAGCAACTCAGCACGGGCTTATGTCCAAGTTGATCGAGAGGTTGCGCTACAGAACTAACGCATCACAAGTCGGGACAATGCTTTAAGACTCATACGTTCTGGGACCGACAGTCAATCCGAAATCTGTTAGGATATATTGCTCATACAGCTAAAAATTACTTAAGTATTAAGGGTGCTGAACAATCGCAGATAAGGACTGTTATGCTACGAGCTAATTTGTACTCCCCATCCACTCCACACGGTCATAAGGACTTCCTTGAGAAATATGATACTAGACCTTGTCGGTCTATATTAAATATGACGCATAGACTTGGTTCTTGAGAGAATCAAGAGCTATAGCCAGACCTGGAGAGTAAGCACACTAGTTAGGTTGGGTAACCGGTCTAGTGTTTAGTACGGTCTAACCTGTCTTTTGTGCGGCGCTTAAAAATAGGACGCTCATACTTCTCCAAGGATGAATTTGCTGATTCACGGATGTTTATGTACTAGTCACATAGCACTTGCGGCCACGGCCTATGCTAGATGGCAACACCTCCTCCCTAGAACCGGGATAGCAGGCCATACGTTACTTGTGCTTTCAGATTTAACCCTGGTGCCTCTCTGACGGAGGATTTCGATAAAGTTTCGATTTCCCTAATAATCCTATGATTGCAAAATCGTTTTGCCGCATATAATTAGTATTAGACCGCGTCGGTAAAGTGCGGATTTCATTGGTCATGGGTAAGATACCAGGGATTGCGTCCGCCTCAGGGTAGCGGTCTCGACGCTGGCAAATGCGGCCTGTCCTATCATGCGCTCTATGTGACTTTTTAAGTTTGACGAAAGTGCAATCAACCCGGGCTAGCTGTCAGGTTAACCCCCCCCTGTGCCTTAGCGCGTGAGGTCCAAGGCAGGAAAGGTACGACCGAAGGGGGGTATTAGTATTTACGACGAATGGTGGAGTGGGGGGATTCATGCGCCCAGGGTAACTTTGAACATTTTCGGCGATCCAAGTTGCTAAGCAGTTGGGCAACTTAGTATATAGATGACTGACAGATGGCAAGATGCAAGTCGCAGAATATAACGATTTCAGACCTACCGAGACTCATGCTTGTTGGAGCAGGGCCCTCTTCACCTGGGATTGGAGTTATCGGACATATCCGGACGCTTTAATTATGGGTCCGCCAAGGCCATACGGAATTCAGCTATACAAATGTTCCGTGAGAATATCAAGATGTGTTAAGGAATTTTCGTTTCGGGATTCAAGGACGATATGGGGTCCATGTGGCCGAGGAACGACGCATATTCTCCGGGGGATCAGTCCAAGCATGGACAGACGATCTCCCCAGACCTTTGTATTACTCCCGCAGGGTAATACGCATGAAATTGACTAGAGAGTTAAAGTGGTCGCTGCAGCCAGCGCGTAAGAGCATCGCATACCTCCACTATTCGCATGCTAGGCGAAAAAAGAATGTAACCGAATGTTCGTATTGAAATCCATGAATCAGACCAACTCTCCTGGCTAACGCAACCGGAAGAACTTAACGACGCACCACTTCTTACGGAGAGTTATGGGACAGACAAGCTGGCAAGAAAGCCTGTAGTATCTTACCTCGGATGCAGATGATGAGAGGTCGATATATAAATCGGGTTAGGGGTCAAGTATTGGAATCTAGAGCTGAGATCCACCAGATTTGCTCCAACCTTTACTGCATAAGGTTCAAGAGGTAACTGTGGGAAATTAGCTGAATGATATTACTAATATTCCGTGCGATCAATCTCAGCTCCGACGCAAAATGACCAACCGTTCATGTGCCGATTAATGAAAATGGCTGTTCAATGCTTATTTCCCGCGGTCCGGGCGTCAAGAGTACGTAGTTATGAAGTCCCGCGACTATTTAGGTAACTGAAAAACGGTGTATGAAGTCGAACGGCTTCGACTTAGCGGGCCCGTTTTTATCCACAGTGCTCTAGCCGAAAGCCGGGGTAATCGTTTGGTGACACCATGGTAATATTATGGGCAACAGGGATCTACGCCTCTGGGCAGTGGCCAGGGAGTAAATGCGCATAACCTCCTAAGCCGGATAAGCGTTCTCTTGATGTTAGTTACGCCAACTCAGACAGCTCATTGCCGTAACAGATGCCATGTACTTAATGTCTATACTTGCTGGTTGAATCGACGCACGACCTTGCGTATAAACCGTCGTAGTTCAGTTTATAGTACGAGAAAATTCATACTACGACCCGCACAACCGGGCAGCTATTCCAAATATACAAATTTACTTAGAGAAAAGTTGATTCATGCAAGGGAAACTAGCGGTACAACTCTAACCTCCGGTCGTCCGCGTCTCAATGCTAGTAGAGACGCATGTGATGTGATGGTCTAATACTCGATTGGAGCTTCATTCCCATGGTATAGCGTGCGAAACGGATTACATACACCAAATGTGGGGCTGATAGCAGCAAGAAACGTATGGTTAACCGCGCGGCGGTGTGAACCATTTTTCTTGGTGCACCCAGCAGTAGCGGCCTCCAATGCTAACCTGAGATCGTCAGGGAGTGAGCTACAAAACTAGGGATAACATAAGGAACTCAGCCCACGGAACCACAACCCCCAAGCCACGGGCTAGATAACGGGAACCCTCACCCTGCGAACACTGAAAGGTCAGCCGCCTCCTTTGAGAGGGCGATCCCACGAGAACAAGCTTAATCCTGTCTGATGTGATAGCCGTATGGCCGTTCGAGCTTGAAGTGTACGCGATGACGGGGGTGCACGTAGAACCAACTCACAATCAGCGGTATGCGGTATACAGTATGTGGTTGTCAGAAATTCTCTTTCCGTCCTTAAGGTTTATCTTCCGTTGCGTCAGGAAGTTGTGCTTCGACTCCTGGATATACGTGAGTGTATACAGTGCAAGAATTTCACTGTCTTATGATAAATGTTAAAGTATGAGCAACTGTACGCGTAAAACTCTGGCGTGCCCTAGGTCTAATTAAAAATGCCGAATAAGGATCAAAACAGGCATTGCTTGTGGGGGCACCGGATTACACTGAACCCATCAAGGCATCCCAGGGGATGCGCTACCACACGAAGGTGAGGTTGCGAATCACACATTGACGCAACTAGCTTCGTCAAATGGGCCACACCGTGGTAATAACGCCAGAACACCGGGGCCCGATGGGCTCGGAACCTCAACATTCATCCCAACCAAAGATGCTCGCCGGCATCACATCTGATTACTCGAAACCAAGCCCACACCCCCGGAGCAATGCCAGTAAACATATTATAGAGACATATGCTTCCGCTTTCCTAAGGCCAGACACAGCTGGTAGTTTGCCTCGCGAGACGCTGATCGCGCCATGTGACTGCGTTAGAAGCGTTTTTGTGTCGTTACCCCTTCAGGGCTGGCTGGAGAGGTATGGTTCACTTTGACCAGGGTCATGCCGTCGAAATAGCAATACAGCCAACCAGATTAAGACATTAAGGGATACTCGCGAGTAGGGTTGCATCGAGATTCTTGCCAGGGTGCGATCCTTTTGCTCCGCAATTAAATAAAACTGGGTGAGCATCCTGGAGAGCGACCTGAGAAGCACGGTGGAAACAATTATGCAGGAGTTACGTTGACAGGTTAAACGTGATATGGGTCTACCTTACAGGCGCAAATAATATTAATGGCTCGGGCCACATTATCTCGGCCCGTAGCGCGAGAGCGACGGGAAGGGTTGATTGGACCCAAACAACCATTCTTTTAATACCATCTGTCGTAAAAAAGCGTGAGAATTGATCACCCTGCTCCGCTCCTGGCCAGCAGAGCACTCCAGCCATCCGTTTTTCAACTCGTCTTACAAAGCATTCGTGCCTTAAGGTACTTCGCCGTTCGTTTATGGATACTCGATTCCTAGACCAATGACCACTACAACAAGGAACATTGTAATCGCGCCCGCAGCAATGGACGGGTCCTAGCTACCTCGTCTATCGTTTAATCTCTGTATAGGTATTTTGCTGTAGGAGTTGCCGCGCGTGATTGCGCCCTCATCCCCGTTGGATATATAAGACGAGTGGAGAGCCGAGTATGGCGCGACAAGTCTGCATGCTGTAACAGTTGCGGGATTTCCTTACTCGCTATCAGCTACACAATTGGTTGAAGTCGCGAGGAAGATGTGCTCACCTACTCTATAGACTGGACACCAATCATAAGGCTTCGAACACAACCTCTGAACGCGAAATCGTCGTGGAGAAGTTCGAGCGATCCGATGTCAATACGTGCCGTGCGGCCTACACTCAACTCCGGGGCGATATTTTTACAGACTTTGCGAAGGTTCTTAGGTATGGCGACCTATAGACAAACACCTGATGGACGGGTGCTCGGCTTGTGCTGAGCATAGGATGGTTTGGATGCTACTCGCTGGGTTGTGACGGCTGCAGGCTAAAGCATTTTTTTGACTATCGACGTAGACCGCCCATTTACGATTACCGACATTTCTACCGCAATTCTCGTTTAATGATGGGCTGGCGCGCGGGTTAGTCGGCGGTAATAATAGAGGTAGTTGACACCTGGGCCGCAAAGTACAAATCTGCTAATATCTCCGTACATTCCATACCTCGGAGCAATTGTCCATTTGCGGTCCCTATGAAAGGAGGACTGTGAGCCGGCTCGTCTGACCGAGTGGTGTTCGCGCCAATACATTCGTGCGGCAACAGTCACTCTTGGTCCTGCTTGGTCGCCTTAGAGAGAAATCGGCTTCATCTACGATAGTGGCACTAAGAGGTAAAACAGCTTTGCTAGGGCTGCTGGAAGATCTGTTCTCGACTTTCTTTCTACCACCACCAATTGCTGGCCCGATTTGTACAACCCACCCAGAAATCTAACAGACACGGGCGCGCACACGGTGGAACGACCCTGATTGCCTTTTGCTAGGAACACTTCGGCCCGGAGACCTGTGCCCATAGCGCTGGCATGTTAGACGCCAGTGGCAGCAGAATTTGGCCCACGCGTAGAGGCCGCGTAGATCGACACTTCTTGAATTCCATGACTAATAACCACGGAAAAGCCGCATTGAGGATCGCCCTACTGTGCGTTATCTTACACCTAAGATGCAGCAAGTCTACGTCCGGGTGCGACGAGGTAAGCAAGAGGCCGCTAGAGTATGTAATGTAATTACAGTGCGCTATTATGGAGAAACCGGATGCAGCTTAGTGCAGCTTCTTATTGGACGCGTACGGAATTGTCGTTTGGTTAGACCTCGTACACTTTGAAAAACGGAGCCTGTACAAAAGAAGTTCCGTGCATGGTCGTGGGTGCTCACATAACTTTGTTCCGGCGACTGAGAGGCACGTGGCCTCTGTGAGGCATCTGACTTGAGTTCTAGAATTTCGCAACCAGTGTTAGACATGATCTGCCTCCAGGAGGGATGACCCCTGCTGAAGAGATAATATAGTGTCCGGTACTAAAATGGCATTTCATGAGCCTTGCTCCACGTTTCAGCTTTCCGCTACTCCAGATGTCGGAATTACGTATATACACTTTCAAACAAGGTACTTAATCTGTCGACCGTGAAAGACGTCATTTGCGAGGTTTTTTCCAAGATCCAACATCTTCGTATCGGTGAATAAGAGGCCCAATTCCGAGTGTCAGAGCAGGCGACCTGTACACCGTGGGACATTTCTACTATCGGCGCGGTCTCTGCGAATACACGAGGCGATCGGACAATGCATGATAGTGGCTAAACGAGCGTCCGCCTACGCCAGGAGCTTGTCACAGCAAATCAAGAGTCGGTTATCCAGGTTTTCTGGCTGATTAAGGACAGGCTCTCGCTAGAGCCGCAAACGGACTATCGAGACCTCCGGTGCCTCAAGGGGAGTCAGGCCTGTGGTGAGCGTGACTCGTTGACCGCACACTAATTATAATGAGGGCATAATGGCCAACCTCCCATTCCCAGATAGGGCGACATATGGTGAGCGGTGAGCAGCACTACGACCAACCAGCTTACGAGCGGCAAATACGTGTTGTTATTGCACTAGGTCGGCCCTTTACCGAGCCGGCTCTAGTAGCTCTCCTCGAGCCTCGTCCCTATTAGCTACATGCCGCCGCGGCAGCCTAAGTTCGATCCTAATTTAAACCAGATTAAAATTAGGAACTTGTGCCGAGATTATTCCCTCCAAGAACGAAAGCTGCTGGATAGTGTCGGGCGTTACACAGTATATATAGATACCCGGAAGTGGAGCACGGGGTTCATCTCAGCTGCCAAAGTGTGGACTCTCGCCACAGCAATCGACAAACTTGACGATCTGCGAGATCCCATATTGATGCAAACGTTAACACCGCCCATATTAGGTTGTCAGAGTCATGAGTCAATGTTCCCTTACATACACGCAATTGTACACACTACCCAATACAATCAATATCCGAAGACTAAAGTGAGAAGATTAGGCCCAAAGATACATCCTAGTTTCAACGATGCGACAGTGGCTTTGTCCGAGATTACACCACGCACTATAGGTATATTCAAACAATAGCGCTCCCCGATCCAACACAGAAAGCACGCGCGCCTCGCATATAGCTGCAGCAAGAAATTTTACACGCGTTAATGCGTCCAGTATCTCGGGTAGTCCTATTTCTCCTTATATGTCAATACGCTAAGGAATCAACAACTTGTTCAACGCACGTGACTGACAAACACGTACCGGACGAGGGCGCTCAGACCAGGTTCCGTGTAAGCCTGATTGGCCCAAGTTAAGTGTTTCTCTCTCAACTTAGCATTTCCATGTTTGCAGTGTCCTTCATGTCCTATCGTGTGTGCGTATGGTCCCGGGCGGGTAGTCCCAGTCGGTCGTAAGACGTGACGAGGGTGTCCCAGCTTCTCTTCGCTTTTGGCTCTCCGAAGGCTAACAATGGCTGAGCAAGTAAGGGTTGCGAAATCCAATACTTGGCATCTAAATGCGCTAGGACTTACGGCGATTCATATCAGTCATGCCTGCCCGCCAGGGATGGCCTTAAGTTCACATACACTTGTCTGAAGGTGCCTTTCCAAATATGTTGAACCAAGCATGACTTCATTAGGGATTGGCGGCTGCAGCCGCACGGCGCTTAGGATAGGAGCTAAGCCAGAGAAGTCGGGGACCATTCACTGTGTGGGTAAATACAGCGGCCGCACGTTATGATTTACGGCGATTGTAATTGTATGTGAGTCACTTCTGACATACTCCAGCTCGCTAGGCGAGACGATACTTAGGAAAATTTAGCCTCATCAATAGTGAGAGGGAGTATCTCATGATACTAATTATTCATTAAGGTGAATCTATTGGCGAGGAATTGCTTCAACCTAGGTGCTACCTGTTATTTAGATGGTAAGAACCGCTCATCCAAGATGTCATACATTATACGGAGGTCCCAGACATTTAGTAGAAAGAGCCCCTTACTCCGCGGTGTTGACCAGGCGCTTCACACTACTTATGAGGGTTACCGCCCGGTCTGTGTGCACTAAAGCCTTATGTTATCGTATTGGACCAAACATGCGGCTTCGGGGTGAGAGGGAACTACTTCCTTAGTAAAAGGCTAACACACTGTCCCCTCTCGGTTGTTGATTCCATGACGGGGTGGCATGGAACGTTATCACACGGCCATGGAGAGTGTGGTACCAGAAAGAGACGTCTAACATTGTTCCACGTCGCTTTCCAGCGTAGACTCAAATGTAGATAAGAGGTATTATTACTGAAGTTAGTTGTACGAATGGAAGGTATAAGGATGATTTGGACTAGGCCCACTAGATGAAAAATCTTGGCATGTACCGATATGAGCTTAGCCCGGGCCGGTTAGACTCGTATAACAATCTTTATAATTTGCCGCTAACTGATATAGGTTCTTGTTCTTTCGGTAAAGTCACGTAGATGGAGTCTGAATTCAGACCTGTTCTCGACAACTGTTCTCCACCTGAGGACGGCTGCTTGCGTTTGTGGCCGAAACGTCGTGAGAATTATTTTATTATGTTTATTTATTATGTTATTATTTCCATTCTACGTGACTTTACCGAAAGAACCAAGAAGATGAATCCTGCAGTCACGAAAGCTTTAAATCGAAAAAATAAATAAGTCACAACTGAGGGCCTCTTAAGAGTAGGGAATAATGGGTAGATTTCTACAGGCCCAACAGTCAGCTGATATGCTGGTGTGGTTAAAGTGTGAAGGACGACATTCCATGAAAAGCGGCTTTTGGCTAGCCATCGAATAAAGACGGCCACTGCATCGCTCGCTCTCAGATGTGTTTCTGTGGCTGCCTGGAACACTCTTCCTCCCGATATTAGGAATCACACTGGAGAGCTATGCACTTGTAAGACAACATTGCAAACTCATTTCTGTAGAACTGCTTTTTGTGTTTTGTTTGTTGTCCTTCCCCCGCACCCCGATTAGCACGGCTGGCTATGTACCATGTGAAAGAAGTTCAACTTACATACACGGATAGTCACAGGCAGGAGAGGAGAGTCTTGAGCCTGGGTGAGAACCAGCGGAGGGTTATCCTAGAAGTGCAGACAGCCACAAGAAGGGATTTCCTGACAATGCGAGCAGCAGCAGCAGCAGAGATGCAGCGAGTATGCATCGAGCAAAGGTCGGCTGAGAGTTATGACCGAAGGCCTTGTTTGCTGGAGCGCAAAGCAAGTGCCTTCAGGGAAGACTTAGTGTTCATGTACGTTGCCAATTTGAACAATTATGATATGCTCAAGGGCACATTTGGCCAGGATGCTTGTGTTTCGACCAATCTTTTACCTCATTGCTCACAGCGACTGGCATAGGCGTGGTGATACCACATTCGTCATAATAGATGCAGTCCGTATTAGAAGCAGAGTGATGAATTAAGAACTAACGTGCATTGTCAGTTGCATTCTCGAATGTAAAAGAAGTCCAAACGTGCTAAGTATAGCAACATTATATTTATATCATGATGTCATATTACTAAGTGCTAGAGTTTGACTGGGTCACCAGTCACATTCTTATTTTCCATATTAACCGGTCTGGAGTTTGGCAATTGCACACTTGGCCCAACCGTAAATCTCAATTTCAATCGGATGTTAAAATGAATTGAGTTGTGCTTAGTGTGAGGTAGTCAATTTAAGGGCCAACCTACCAAAACATGACTGAGTTGCTTGGTGGTGAATGGAGGCCTTCAACCAGCAGTAGATTGACCATGGTCATGGCTAATGGTGACCTGGGGGTCCCTTTCAATCCTGCCAACCACAACACTCACTCCAAATATGTACGCAATGGCAATCACCACGTGTAATGTAGGCAAACCAGTTTCCGGGTTTGTGTTTTGATCTGGGAATACCCTCTAGTTAATGACACACTTTTAATTTCAAGTAAGTTTTTAATTAATCCACTTCTGGATGAAGACCTCTCCCGACGTCGTTTTGAGCATGGAGGTTATTTGACCATTTATCAGTGCGAAATGGTGCTGATGATATCCACAGTCGGCTCTTCTACAACATGATTCACTGCTAAGCTGTAGACACTGCCGGATGGAAATGTTGTTATCTCCTGACACGAAACAGAAAACACGATTGTAATATAGTTAGAGGAATATAGTTCGAGTAAAATAAGCAACACGCTTTTTGAAGGCAATATTTAAAGTCACCATATCGTTTATATTGCCATTTTAAACTGGACGATGCTACTTAAAAAAGTATTTTTTTTTAGAGGCAAAAAATATTTAACTCACATGATACACAGATTTAGGAAATTGCTGGAAAAGTTGCCGAGCACCAAAATATCTCCTTTGATTAAATGTGGTTGGTTTACAGCGTTTTATAAAACATTTTTTTTTATTATTTCCCTTCTACGTGACTTTACTGAAAGAACCAAGAATATAAATCCCTGCAGTCACGAAAGCTTAAAATCAAAAATTTCCAGCGCTTTGTTAATCCACTACTGGATGAAGGCTTCTAAACGGTGTTTTTTTTTTACCATACTTCACCTTGCTGGTCAGCGCTAGTTGGTAAAGGGGCCAGTTGTGTAGTGCCCTGATGTCAGCCGTGACCAGGAGTCGAACTCGGGTCGCCCGAGTTTACAGCGCATCGCACGAACAGCCGCGCCACCGCTGCATGCGTTACGTGCAACTCTATTCATCTTCAGCTGTAATTATCGGTGCAATACTCACCAATTCCTTTTATATGCCCAGCGCTTTCTATTCCGATCTGTCCATTAGAAACCGCTGTAAAGAACAGCACGGAAGGTGTGAAAGGAAGCTTTCTCTGCCGGTAATTACCGGTGCGACGGGAAGAAAAGAGCAAGCTTGTGTGTGTGTGTGTTTTTAAAGCATTATAATTTGCACAGTTCACCGCATTATGTAGCGTATCTGCATGTGATAATGAACAAACCGGCATAATAGCCATGCCCCTGGCAACAAATGATTAACTGGTATAACATTGTTGAGGTACAACATAGTCAAAATATTAATTTGGCTGGGTTTTTTCTTAAACGCTGCGGATGATTTTTCTTGTTCACCTATTACATACTCTTTGGTTCTTTCGGTAAATAAAAGATCACGACGTTTCGATCGCAACACAAGCAACAGTCATCAGGTGTGAAACAAACACAGCAGGAGGACAACTGATGACGGCTGTTTGCTTGTGTTGCGATCGAAACGTCGTGATCTATTATTTTTTCTACCACGTGACTTTACCGAAAGAAACAACGAGCATGGATTCCGGCAGTCACGAAAGCTTCAAATCAACACCTATTACATTTCAAAGGTTAAATTTCGATTTAAAGCTTTCGTGACTGCAGGGATTCATCTTCTTGGTTCTTTCGGTAAAGTCACGTAGAAGGGAAGTAATAAAATAATAAACATAAAACATAATATTTTATTTTTTATTTTATTACTTCCCTTTTACGTGACTTTACCGAAAGAACCAAGAAGATTTCACAGGTTTTCAATTTCCCAGGTCGGTATCCAACCTGTGTCATCAACCTCATAACGCACCTCGCCAAACCAGATCCAGCCCGGTGAACACTGAGCAGCCGTTGGAAATGCTCTAGCGACTTGGTTATTTAATTCTTTGGGAAATTTATTGACCTACCGGTAGTACAGATGTTTAGCAAATTCTCTTAATCGTTTAGAATCTGCCCATCACAGCTTGTGCAAATAGACAAGCATCACTGCGCCTGTAAAAAAAAAGCCGCTTTTTTTGTTTTCGGCCTTTTTTGTTTTGCAAAGTGCCTCGAGGTGTTTGGCCTACCCCGGCCTCACCGAGAGCTGTTTCCTTTTAGATGTTTTTAGATCACTAACAGGTAGGTTACCTCCGAGGCACGCAGCGGATAGCTGACACAGGTCTCCCAAGTCGCAGGGCTAATGGAGAAGTAATTAAGTGCACGATCGTTCACTTAGCGGAGATTCCGAGGTTGCTCGCTGCTGATTCTGCCGTGCCGTTGTGTATAATGCACAACAACAACAACACCCCAATACGGCGGATGCGGTGTTGCACAAAAAAAAATAATCTACGTATTTGATGATCATGTTGGAGTTAAAGCGGGAGAAAGATGTTTCGATGAGGCTTAGATAGTTCGGCAGAGCTGTTCCAGAAAGTGGTTACTCAATTGCCTCGAAGAAAATCATTACTGAAAGATCAGGTTTATACACTGCCCGTGCCTGTAAGGGATTACTTAAGAAGTGTTTGCAATGACCTATTGATCACAGAGGCACGGAGCCATTGTCTCCCTGGGCTGCCCTTCCAAATTAGGCAACCCAACCCATTACAAGAAATGGGATTTTGCAAATCCCTAATAATGTACATGCATGTAGAGGCACTGGCTATCCTGTTGCTCTTCTATGGATTCTGATTAATAAAACATTGCAGTATTTAGAGAGGCAGCACTTAAAAAGTAGAGAGAATCATGCATAGTTGAAACTGTTCATGGAAAATAAATTATACGGGAAGAAAGAAAATGTCTCACCTCCTTGGCACAAAAAATCCATTATCTCGTAATTTGTTACAGAAAAAGGTTAGAGCCCATCATGCAGGTGTATTTTTATTTTATTTTATTTCAAATGCATTGCAAACGCTACCTTAATGCAGCATCTGTAATTGATTTGACATTGTAACTTTTAAAAGGTGTAAATAAGTCTGAGAATTAGTGCATTTGTGGTTAAGTGAATGTAACCGAGGGTTGGCTTGGACGGGGGTAGGAGGGGGGGGGATGGTGAGTGGTGGCACGATGGTTAGTTCACTGTGCTATGAACCCAGACATCTGAGTTCGATTCCCTGACATCAGTGGCAAGACACATCTGAATTGATATTGTCGTCTCCATTTCACCGAAATCGCACTGACCAGTGCGGTGAAATATGGTCAAACAACCCCGATGAGCCCCTATCGATCACCGCGTGGGATGTCTTCATCCAGCAGTGGATTAGCAAAGGGCTGCGAAGAAAAGGGTAACTGCAGCATGATTTTTTTTTACGTTACGACAGTGATATATATGTACATTGCCCACGTGCACTTTACCTGCTTCGCATGTGCGTTCGACGGACGGAGGGATTTTAAAGTAATTATTTCCCCCCCCTCATTCCATATCTCACAGCAAGTCATTAGAGCGGCGCTTGCTGTCAGTTGGTATCCTTGGGTGGCATTTTCAGTAAAATGAGTTTTGGAAATATCTGCACGAGAAGTGCGACTTAAGTAAATGAAAGACAGTGCTGCACCATGAATAAGTCATTAATGCATAAATATTAAATTCCATTAGTGGGTGGGAATATGTTTGTAGAGGAAGACAAAAGTGCTTTGTTAACTGCATTATTAAGCTGGTAAAACCTAATATATTAAAAAACAAAAAAAATCACTTGTACTGACACGGGTTCATTGCCGCACATGGCAGATCAGGAGCGGTGGATGAAACTGGAGTTGACAGCAGGACCAGCCATGAAGAAGGAAAGTCTCCCTCTTCCTGTTTTAATGGAACTCATATTCTTTGAGCACAGCATCAAGCTGTCAATAGGAGACAGTCTGTCGCCACTGCCTACCTGCCCTCTACCCATCACATTTCCCGCCCATCTAACAGCCGCTAATGCTGCAGTTCTCAACACTTCACCACTGGGAACAGTCTAATACAGTAATCTATAGTGAGGTCTGGGTGGTTTTTTTCATCTTCAGCTATTGTTATTATTTCTACCGTTATCCGACCCCTGCTAAGTGCGGGTTCAGACAACAAATGAATGCGATCAAAGTTAAATATAACGATGCCGGTAATGCATCAGTTCTTCAAAAATAATAAACAAAACATTCGAAACTTGCAACCCTCTCTAAATCCACTGCTGCTTGGAAGCTGCATCAGTTGTGAAGGTTTGTACTGGCCAACTTCACCACGCTGGTCAGTGCGGATTGGCGAAGGCGTGGAGGCCCAGGGACTGTTAGCTGTGGCTGGGGATCCAACTCAGCTTGCTGAGTTCATACTGGAATGGGCCAACAGCACTGCCACTGCTCCACACATGAGAATAATACTCGTCACAGGAAAATAAATAAATTGTATGGTATGGCCGTATCCACGACGCTGTTAGCGCACACACACACATGCGGATTGTTACTGAGCAGCATCCTCATCATTATTAGTCGTAATTAATCCACTGCTGGATGAAGGAAGGCCTCGCCAAGCCACCACCGTCTCCCACGATCCTGCGATGCAATCCTATTAAGCTATTAACTATTTTTATTTCACCAGGTAAGGCTCACTGAGCCGTATAGCTCATTGGTAGATGTGACAGAGCCGATTTTGTTGTTCCATTTCCACAGTGGTCATCCTCTGCGGCATGTTCCCTCCTTTGGCTGCTGGTCAGGTGTTAGCCTCGCCCATTGGCCATCTTCCCTTTCTAACAAGCCCATTTTCTTTAATCCACGGTCAAGTGTGTTGCCACCAACCTGCCCATGTTCCCTAATCCCTGTGTTTTTATTTCGGTCCCAAGCCTGCGTCTCTCCGTGCTTCTCTACCAACTTGTATACGTTTTTTGTCCCATCCGCTTCGTCGGTGGTCATGTTTCCGATCCGTACGTCATAGCCGGTGATGCTCGGGCATTATACACTGGGTTTTTTCTTCCTTTAGACAAGTTAGACAACGGGCATTTTTTTTTCGCGTCGTCATCAAATTCAGCTCTTAATTTATTTCTTTTCCCGGGTACAATAAATAAGAAAAGCGCTTGTCCATAACAAATGCCCCGATCAAACTCGCGCGCTCTGTGTAGAAAGTGAGCCGTATAATGGCGTTGCTCAAAGGCGGTTTGTTGTGCTTGGATACAGTGATCTATTGGGGCAATCAGATACGTTACCTGATGTGAGTTTACCTAATAACGCGCTGCCCATTGTGCTTGTTGGTCACTCAACTATCAGCATTTCATCACATATTGATAGTACCACATCTCACTATAATGAGCCCTTGGGAGACAACTTGAACGTTAAATGGAACGATGAGTGATAAATTGTAACCTGCCACGACTGACCTTTTCAGCTGGTGAATTAATGATAGTTGCCTTATTGAGAAGTTCTTGAAGTTTGCATTTCATGCTATTGCTCCACTTGGGTCTCTGGTAACATCATTTATATGCAAATGTGTCACTTAGAGACGGCTGCAGGGGATCTCCTTCATCGCGTCTCTTTGAGGCATCGCTCTCAGCGCTCTGATCATTTATCTAAGAGGATATTTTTAGGCATGAGATGTTTGCAAGGTGGTGTCTCACCCGTGACGAAATTGTAGTTTTCTAAATGACCTATTTATTGTAGTGTCACATTGCAGGCTTTAATGCTTGGTAAAATATATGCCCCTGGAAGGAAGAAAAAAAACCCCGAATTATTGGGGTGTACGCATATATGCTGAGTGGAGTGGTGGCGCAGTGGTTTGCATACTGCGCTATGGGCCCCGTGAACTGAGTTTGATTCCCGGCCATGGCTAACGTCGGTGGTGAGTGATATTCGAATTAAACGTGGGCGGGCACACTCCCCCCCCCCCCACACCCTTTACCATCTTGCACTGACCAGCGAAGTGAAGTATGGCCAAACGACCTCAATGACTTATAGGGAGTAGGGAACCCTTAATCTGTCGGAGTACAGACAAAGTGATGTAAACTAAATTTCGATTTAAAGCTTTCGTGACTGCAGGGATTCATCTTCTTGGTTCTTTCGGTAAAGTCACGTAGAAGGGAAATAATAAAATTATAAAAATAAAACATAATAAAATCATTCTCACGACGTTTCGGCCACAAACGCAAGCAGCCGTCCTCAGGTGAAGAACAGGTCTGTCGGAAAGACAGCGTAGGACGGCTGCTTGCGTTGTGGCCGAAACGTCGTGAGAATGATTTTATTATGTTTTATTTTTATAATTTTATTATTTCCCTTCTACGTGACTTTACCGAAAGAACCAAGAAGATGATATAAACTATATCTGTATACAAGGTGGGAGGTGCATTAATTATCTGTGTGGTACGGTTAGTTAAACGGATGTGAACAAAACCTTCATAGGTCGTTTTCTTGCTGAACTGAACGTATTTGCTGTCAGACGCAGATGGGTTACGAGGAAGATAATGGCACCGGTTATTAGACAGGTTATTCACCTCGTTTGTGGATTCACATCGTCACCCTTGATGCCTGTTGCTAAGTAAAAGCCTGTCGACAAAATGACGGTCACGCACAATTCTCTACTTAAGGGGTGATTGTGAAAATGTGGTTGATCACATTTTCACCTGGGGAATCATTTAGCACACGAAGCTTAACTTCTGTGCCGTCATGCACATGCACAATAACGCAATTGTACATTTCTCATGCCAGTGCATTAATCAATACAAATTAAATATACGGGGGATGGGGGGTTGGAAGGAGTGGAGGAAGGGGGGGGGGGGCAGGTGATATTTTTTTTCCTTCTTCCAATTTAAACCGTCGTATTGTTTTGCCTTTGATGTGAATGGAGAGAATTGTGTGTTTAAAGTCGGTTTCTGCACAGAAAAATGATTGGCCTGTGATTTACTGCAGAGGGTGACTTCTGGCAAACTGAATTGCGGTAAAGCTGAGGCGAGGTTCACAGGTGACAAACATAAAAGCGGAGGGATACGGTTAAATTGAGCTCCCCCTCAAATGACAACAAATAGGGGACTGGTAAATAGTATGGTAATGTATTCCGGGGGAGAGCTTTTTAGATTCAAAAAAAATATATACAACACCATTAATTCCTCTTTGAAAATAGATGGCAGCTGCAGCAATTGAATAACAGAAAATCCTTAATGAAGTTATTGTTAGATTTAATAGAGACGGTGAACAAAGCGCGGAAGCGCTCTGTCTCACGCACGCTCATTTTTTGGTAGATAAAAGGAACAGGGTGCGACCTCACCAGCTGATGAATGCGGTGACATCTTCCGTGCGGTGTCTTTTATTGTGGCCTACGGGAAAGGTTAGAACCATCAAATTCTGCAGTCTGGAAATCCAGTCATCTCAAGCAGTGCGGTATCAGGTCATCTAAATTAATCTTAGAACCTAAATAATAAATATGTTGGTTACCAACTGGGTAAAAAAAAAAACAGTTGTTGCATTACAATTAGGTACAGTAGAATAAAATGCTGTGAATAATGCATGACGGTATCGTTGCACTGTTTGCACCGTACAATACACCGTACTTATTTTGGGTATAGGATAGGAAAACACGAATAACGCTCTAATCCACGTGTAAAATACAGTCTTGCAATATTCTCCCATCTGCAACTTTGGACAAAATGTTTCTAATTGCCTGCCACCACCGGCATGTGGCAGCAGGACATTTCTGTACAGTTTTATTCAAATTATGGTTCGTTGAATATCAAAAAATAAAACCTCATAAATAAAGTAGCCTTTTTTTTTAAGCAACTATGTGAAATCAGAGTTGGAAAACATATTGTACTGATTGGATGCGATCTGGCTTGCTTGGGCTGCCCTGCATTTGAAACGGAATCTTTCTGCTTCGCAGTTGTCACAGTAACACATATTTAGCCCCTAGCACCCTCAGTTTACCGAGAACATTCAACATTAATTCACTCTAATTTATTTAAACCAACATCGTCACGGGGCTTGTCATTCTAATAATGTTCAGTACTTTATGGGTCTGTCTCCTTTGCCTGTGGCTTGAAATTGGTTACGGTTTAGTAGCTCAATAATTCAGGGCTGATGTGCTTTTGCCCAGGGCTTCTATTAGCATCTTGCTGCTGTCTCTGAACCTAAGGGATCGCAAAGCGTGGGAGAGATTTGCTTGCCCGAGAGACAGGCGCGTTTTCGGGCAGTGTGGCCCATGGAAAACAGTGAAGGATATAGAGAGCTGTAAGAAATAATTGCATTAATGGTTGGGAGAAGGGGGAAATGTGGAAGGATCAGAGTTCAGACTTGATCTCACATTAACAACATGTGCTGTAATGAACTCATTACACTCAACGGTTATTAAAAGTGAAATTCCCTAAAGTGGTGAACTGATGTATTTAATTTGCCTTATGTGCAGTAATTAGGATTATGTGGGTGGTGGTGTGCATTTGACTCGAGTTTTGATTACCTACAATTAATCCGTCGCATTGTACACGGTCAAGCATGTTTAGCAGCAGATGTTTTTCCCACCAGGAACCATGCGTTCGCCATGAGGACCATTTGGATTTCAATTCAATGCGATGAGACTTTGTGTTGGTGTGACAGTAGCATTGCTCGGCACGGCGAGTCTTAACTTGTCCTTTATTTAACTAATTCTTCATTGTGCGCAAGAGTGCTAGATATTTTTGTGTATGTAAGATAGATTTTTTTGCAATTTAAAATAAAATTGCATTTCATTCGGTATATGTGTACATCCAAATCAATGCAATTATAATGCAACAATGTGTAACATTGCCTTTTTGTGTTTATGCATGTGTGAAATAATGGCTTGCAATCTTACATTTTTGCTTTGTTTTTTTTCCCAGGGTGAGTCTTTTTTCGTCACGACAGTAACAATTAGAAAACAGAAATGCAACTGCAGTCACTTTCAAATGTATTGGATGTGGCTTTACCAAGGATAGAGTCAATATAGAAAAGAAGATAACCCAAGGATAGGGCCTTGAAGGAATCCATAGCAAAGTGGTATTGCAGTCCTCCAGCCAAAACCTCCTCGCTTTGCGCTATCCCAGTGGCAGTGGGTGATCATAAACCACGTGCAGACTTCACACGGGCGATGTGGATCACATCTGATGCCCAAGAGGCGATTATTACAGGACGATCCCCATCACAGATGTGGTGAACTTCGCACAATGGAAAGCATCGTGAACAGTCGCCCCTGATACTCGGTTCCTGGCAGGATGGTGACACAAGTCCATTTCCGCATCCGATGATGTCCTTGACTGGATATTTGAGCTCGATCTACCCTTGTATATTTTCTTATTTCCACATGACGAGAGGAGAATAGCGGTGAATAACTAAAGGATATGAATGGAGCATTGTTGGAGGGGCATCTGAGATGAGCATACATTGTTTGAGACAGTCAAGTATCCGTTGAAGGCAGCATTGATGTGAAAGAAAACAAGGTAGACAATTCCAAATTGCAGGTGTATAATATATCAGTGTGGTGTATTTTATTATCCACATGAACCTTGACAAAAATGTCGCCTTGCCTTGAAAAAAAACAACCCATCTCACCGCTCTCAATTTGTCGTTAAATCTTTTTGCTCGCCTAAAGTGAGCTGCACAGACCCCTCTAATTATTCAAGTTAGTGTAAATGGGTGCTGGTTTTATTTGTTTTGGTGTGCGCTTTGAATGTAGTCCCAAAGTGTGATCGGGTATGAAGCACTTCACAGGCCATGATCTTAAATCGTCACTGGTTGGTTAACCAACTCTCGGGTTATTGTGCTTGCAGAATTGAGTGATGCGCAAATTGGCAAACGGCACAGGTGGAGGAACGGATGAATGCGTACCGGACCGTCGTGTCGTAATACGTTTTTGCAAGGTTAACTGGGGGAATAAGGGAGAAATAAATTCAAATTTAGCCCAATAAAACAATTTATTATCCTGTAACTTATGGTAACTTACCCCGCGGCAAGGTTAACTAACCGTAAACTAACCAACCGCATCTTTTAAAATGGACTGCGTTTTTAATGCTTTCACATCTTTCAGCCACATAAATTGGGATGGCTGCTTACTGAAAACTACATTATATAGCTATCAAGCCATATGAAATATGTAATGTTGCAGTGCTTTCATTAATGGTATCATTTCACCACAAATGCAGCCTCGCACACATACATACACACCAAAAGGGGCCAGAATGTATTGCCATACATGCCAGTTTTGCAAAACTCCAATACAAGCAGCAGGAAATTGCATAGCATAAAAATTCCAATTTACCAGTTCCACCGAGTGCGTAAAATATAATATGGTCCCGTGCACCTCGTAGAATCCTTGCGAGGGAGGTAGAAGTGTTGCGTAATCTTGCCTGAGCCTGGCTCATGATGGTCCTCGAATTGTGCGCGCGTGCGTGTACGTGCGTGCGTGTACGTGCGTGTGTGTACGTGCGTGTGTGTACGTGCGTGTGTGTACGTGCCAACACCAGTGACGATTATCTGAACCGGTCCGGGCCTCCCCTAGGTCGACTCAGCCTCAAATGAGTACCTGGTGCGGTGTGTAAACATCGCCACTTGAGAGACAAAGGCGGTCGGGCGTGGTGCTGGCCAACCACCCCTCGTGTACCGTTCCACGGCCTTCATAGGTGCTCGCTAACAGCACTTGCCCCTACAGTCTGTTAAGGCTACATGGGGGATCTTTGATCTTTGTGTGTACGTGCGCGCGTGTACGTGCGTGTGTGTACGTGCGTATGTGTACGTGCGTGCGTATGCACGCGCGTGCGTGTACGTGCGTGCGTGCGTACGCGTGTACGCGAACGATTTTGCTATTAATTTAGTCACTCACGCATACATGTTGGTGAGTGTGCACATGTGCATCCATGTGTGGTTTTAAGCAATTCTGTTTATATTGACTTGTGTTCATGTGTTCATTTGTGTTCGTGTGTGCGTTCGTGTGTGTGTACACGTGTGTACGTTTGTGCATGCGCGTGTACCTGTGCGTGTGTGTGTGTGCGCCCGTGCGTGTACATTTTGTTGCGCGCGCGTGCATGTCACATTCGTGCGTGCGCGCATTCACATTCACGTCATGCCGGCGTGCGTATTCGCTTGTTCACGTGTTTGCGTGTATGTGCGTGTGCGCGTGCGTGTGTGTTCCCGCGTGCGCGTGTGCGGTTTGTCTGCGCCGCGTGGAAGGTGACCGTGAGGATGTTTGAGCGAGGCGGCAGGAGCTGGGGATGGCAGCCGAGCACGGGCACCGCCGTCATTCCCTACAACGCCCACATCGTCTTCCGCGTGTGCGGGGAGGACGCAGACGCCAAAATCCCCGCCAATGACATTGACAGGATCATCCTGAGCATATGAGATTGATTCGGCGTTAAAAAAAATCATAACCGCGGCGCATTAACCGCCGCGATGTGCCGCCATCTCGGCCGATCAATTAACGGGATTTGTGTTTTAACTAATCGAAACATAAATCTCATCAGCCCAGGTCAGTGGACATGAAAGGGTGCAACATCACAACATTAATATGTTTGTCTTTTACTTACCACACAAGGACATTTGACTGGAATACAGGATGGAGATTTAATCAGACTGGCTTGAGGGCTGTTTGGCTAATGTATATAAAAAAACTCAACCTCTTAGGATAGGAATATAAATTGGTGATAAATATTTCATATCATCTCACAATAAGTGGTTTCATTTTGAAAAATAATCAACGTAACCAACAGCCCCGAATGTTTAAATGCGCACTCGTGATTGATTTTGAAATAAAATTTTTACATTGTTAATCCTTCACGTGTATTTATATTACAAGCTCATATATTCTTTTAAAAGTTAAAGTCAATGCATGCTTTTTAATTTTTCGTCATGAATTATCTGTTCTTGTAAACATTCTGTGGTCTTCTGACTTAAGGTTTGTATGGTTCAATGATCTCTATAAACTTGATTTGAATTGCCGTGTGCCTTACAATATTAGATTTGTTAAGCAATCAGAAGCATAATTCCTTTGTAAAAGATTTGCATACTTATATTTACACAACATTGCCATGTATTTCATTGAATGCCTTGAACTTGAAATCGTTAAATGCATAGTAATTTGTTTAAACATGTAGGCTTGCATGCTTCGAGTTACACTGAGATATAAAAAGAAACCCATGGATTTGAGAACTTAAGCAGGGCAAATACATTTATTTCTTATTTTTCTAAGAAGTAAGTGGGCTTCGGCAGGACACTTTTCGAGAAGGAAGGTTCAAGAATAGTGACGGAGTGGCATCCAAGAAGTGTAACACGTCCGAAAGGGCGTCTGTCTCGGAGATGGAGCGTGCAGGAGCTAGTTGGACTAAATAATCGCAGGGTTATGGGAGATGGTGGTGGCTTGGAGAAGACTTCATCCAGCAGTGGATTGAGCATGGCTGATGATGATTGCACTCTACGATGAGCCAGTCGATTTTGGTGGCGTTATATCACAGTTTTCAAGAGAACAACATGATTTGGCTTCATTGGAAATGAAGAATTCCAATTGTGCATCGCCTCTTCAGATAGATGGAGTCATATGGTTGTAGTTTTTTCCAGCCCATTCGTTCGAACAAATATTGCTTCTGCGGAGCTGAATCCCGTGTTCAATGAACTAGAAAACCACTCGTGAAACTACTGCGGTTTCGTAAAGTTCAGTGGGTTCAATTTCAGCAATCTCTTAGACGTTGTCACTGATTTTCTGCATGGGGTTGTGCCTTACTCCTTTGCACAATCTATTATCTTAAGGCACCAACAGTTTTTTTCCCCTCCAAATCAAACCTCGAGCATGCAGCATTGCTGCTGGCTTGTGGTACCAATCAGGCCGTATGTGTATGGTAGTTTAGAGAATTGTGGATTTATGAATGTTGACAGTTGAATTTTACGATGATCTTTGCCGTTACAAATGGAATTGCATTCTCATCCAAGCTCAGCGTAGCCAATAATGGGTCCTGGTTAATGAGCTGACCAACACTCACCACGGTATTTCAGAATGACCTCTGCGTGGCCCTTTGCGCTGCCTGACCTTATTATATCCATGTCTCTTTAGCCACTGAAAGTCAAGGCGATCTTTAAAGTTAATTACGTATTTACTGGTAGCAAGAAAATCATCCAATCATCATTACTGTTGTCATCTGTAACATATCACCACTCAAGAGTAAAATGTGAAAACGAATCGGCTTAAAGTCTTTTATTAAAAAAATTGTCCTTGCTGATTTTGCTCCCATTTGTTTTTGAAGCACAGCATTAAACAAAAAACAGCTGCTATCTTTAAAGTCTACACACATTCTTTCTCAATTCGAGAAACATGCGGACTCTTAACTAATACACCTTTCAGAAAAAAAGAACTCGGCACATTCGTCAGTAATATTTTTTTTTAATGAGCGACGTTTTGGGCAATCGCTCTTCTTCATAGCACATGAAGAAGAGCCATTGTCTGAAACGTCGCCAATGATATATATTTCTTGTTCATTTCAGGCCACGTATTATTGACGAATGTTTAGTTGTTATTTGTGCGTGTGTAGCACTGCCAACGCAGCATCACCACATCATTTATTGCACCTTTAACCGTGCTGTTTGTTGCTAGCCGCGTGGCATTTTGGGAATATCGGGCCTCTTGGGCCCGTGCTCAGCAACGGTGATTTAAAAGCACAACATACTAAAATGTCCACACCGCATTTTAGTTTCTTCACCTCCGCTTAGAAACCGAAACTCGCGCGCGGTTTCTTTTCTTTCCGCCTCCCCCCCCCACCACAACATCCGCAAAAGACATGTCGGAGGCCTCAGAGTAATTTGTGGTGATGAAGGCCTCAAGCAAACAATGGAAGTGCATCCGAGTGTGGCTGTGTGGGTCGTTGCCGTGGATCTGTGCTCGCTTCACCATGCAATCACAGCCTGTCGCCATCTGTTCCAAACCGCTATTCTTCAATTTCACAACCTCGCCGCCGACGCGACGGCTTCCCAGTAACTCATCTTTAGAGCGGCCGCTAAATGTGTTCCCTCCAAGAGAAGGAGGCCGCCGGCGCCATTGCCGACGGTATTTCTCTATAACCCCTGGTAGTTGTTGGGTTCAGGCCATCTATCTTGCGAGCGGCCGCTGCTTTGAATCAGCGGCCCCTTGGAGATAATGTACAATGTGTGGAGGGGGGCAGACGAGCGTGATGAATGTGTTTTGTTGTTTTGTGAGGAATTGTATTAGCCCGAGTCATGATAGATGGTGTCATGATGGAACACGGGCTAACGGAGAATAAGAACATGTTTTTAATGACCGACAGAGAGAGAGAGAGAGCGAGAGCACTAACATATTTTTTTGTCTGTCACAGCAAACGATGATTCAATATTACAAATAGAAATTGCATGATTTTTTTGTTTGTTTTGTTCGTGTACGCACTGTGCTATCCCTTAATTGCCTTGGATAAGTCCATTAAAGTGCTGTAAACCCATTGAAAAACTGCCGCCAATGTCTCTAAAAGTTCATTTTCGGGTTCAATTTTGATGTCCTGCTCTGGAGTAAATAACTCCACCAATCTGCCGTTAGCAACAGCTTGTGCGCTCTCTCGGCGAGCCACTCCACCGCTATTGAGAACAGGAAGCCACTGAAAGAGGTTGCCGCGAGAGGGACACTAATGCACATCGAGCCAGTTAAATGTTCCGTCCGTCCATTTCTGCCTCCCTCAATTACGAGCTGTGCGCACGCGAATCCAAGAGCACACCTAGCACGAGCCGCCCCCAAATGTGCCGGAGTCACTACTTTTTTTGACGAGACCCGTGAGCTTTGTTCAGCAAATGGAGATACGCGTCTTGGCACTTAGCAGATCCTCATCAGCTCTTTCTTTGATACGCGCACAATGAAGGGGGAAGATGCTCCTCCAACTTACGTGCTTGCATAATGGCCGCGGTGGTTAATGTAACGTGTTTACGTTTTTTATCTCTCTCTCTCCTATTTCCTGCTAAATGACATTAGTTGTGCAGACTATTGTCCGGCCTTATTGCGAATGTTACTCGGATCTCCCTTTGTGCAGCACTTGGTATACAAGGCCTGATCAATAGCTGAATGGTGTTCATATTTCCTATACAGTGGTATACTATATATACTTGCATTTGCTCTTGTGAATCTGCTGAATTTTTACTTATTTAATAATCAAAAGTATTTGAATAACTCTTCAAGTAGGCCAATTAATGCTTTTAAGCATATTTCTTTTTTTATTATCGTCGTCGTATGCGCAAAATAGCAAATGTTGAGCTCAATATTGCTGCAATTTTTCATTTAGGGCAGCAACTAATAGAATCCAATGACTGCTTTAGTCAGAATTCGTGTTGTCTTCGTGTGGGTGGAGAGTGTCGGTGCTTTCCTTGGAGACCACGATCAAGCACATGGACATCTTGCAAGTAATTGTTCTTTATGTTTTAAGTATGAATTATAAGGATGGTTGGGAACATTTTGACATGTGTAGGTAGGTATTGTTTTTTTTGTGAGCAGAAAATAGTAACCTGTACCTTGGTTATAATTGCACTGTTGGGCCCTGGCATTTACTTGGACTGATTGAGGTATAAATCTGCAGCTCGCTCAGTTGCGTAAAGATACTCTCAACCATTTACGTGTCGCAAGCATTGGCCATTGCCGATGGAGTTACCATCGCCATCAGCCATGGTCAGACTACTGCTGGATGAAGTCCTCGCCAAGCCGACGGCATTTTTCACGATCCTGTAATTGTCAACGCAGTGGAAGGATTGAGGTTGAATGCAACTTAATTTCACCAGAGTGCGCCTGAACTCATCACGTCTCGGTAGCCAAAGTAGCTTTGAGTCTGGATAGTGCTTAGATGGGTGACCGCAATCCATAAAACAGGTGTTATAGGCTGCTGCTGCTGCTGGGTCTTGTTGGCAGCAGAGGTCAATGCACAAATCCCAGTGTTGTAGTGTATCATGCTCCCTACCTTCACCAAGTCAAACTGGTGAAGTATGACCACATAAGCACCACAACCTTACAGCGTTGGGTATTGAAATGTTTCCATGGGAGTATATGAACAACCTTTATGGACTTCACGGCTATATGAAATAAACGCACCCTACAACAGACGATATTCCCCACAGTTTATGATTATTCCATAATTGTTGCTATTACGTGAACAGCAATGGCTTTATAGAGGCATACGATAGACAGGCTTCTCACTCAAGTCAGCTCTTGCCCTCCCGGCTCGCAGTTTGCGCGCTCCTGATGACAATTGTAACCAGGTGCACTCTTAAAAAACGAGGGCTTCGGTAGCAGCACAGGTATAAATTGCTAACTCCAGACTATTCATTTCATTTTTTTCAAGT
>NW_024704985.1:0-90148 GCF_018977255.1 Callorhinchus milii
CAGTCAGCCAGATCTGAGTTGAACGTTTCATGCAAAGGTCCGCACCTCCAACGATGTAACACAGCCCCATCACTGCACTAGAAATCTAGTTAAGGCAATGTGATTCCATGTCCCAATATGGGCTTGAACCAACAAACTGCTGACCCAGAGGTGAGATTGATTCCACTGAGTAAGGCTGGGACACACTGCCCTTTGAATATTTCTGTTATCCATCACGTCCAGGATTTTTCTTGGATTCATGATTTCCTTTTAACACATCCCATCAGTTAATAATACACAAAGCCTGAACCTATTTACGTGTGACCGACATAGAGGGTTTATTTATCCAGTTTTCTCAAACAAAACTTTTGAATGAGGTATCGTTGAAATAACGACAATCTGCATAATAAGTTGTACAGATCCTTTCAACAATGTATTCAGATATGTAATGTATTGTGCTACAATGGTGAGGAATGGTACTATATACTTCAGTTGGATTTGCGAATGACTGTGTCAGTGCATCTACTGGAAGCATGAAACTATTGAATGTTTTGGTTGTTGGTAATTTGTAAGACTATTGATCTGCATTAATTTCAGTGAGTCTACGAATCTGCATACAAACAGGAAACCGATAATCCATTTTCATGACTGATTAACTGTACATGAGTATCAAATTTGTACATGTATAAGTGATTTTGTTGTGTGTGTGAAAACGTTTCTGAGTTTTTCTCATGTTTGGGGCTATTTATACCTTCAAGAAATGTTCTTGTAAAAAATAATAATGTGGTCACTCAATCAAGAAATGTTTGTGCGATGCTGCTCTACGAAATTTGGTGCCGCATATTCCCCATAATAATATGCAATCAATTCATTTTAAAGTTTATTCTGTGAAGCAACTTGAGATGTCCCAAAGAAGTGATAATGCACTGAATCAAACCCAACGATTATTATTGGAATAGCTAGAAGAGGTCTACTATACAGAGACCAAGCTTGTTGTATGTAGATCAGGCCTGTTATACAGAGACAAGGCCTGTAATACAGACACATGGCCTATTATACAGAAGCAGGTGTGTTCTACAGAACTAGGCCCTGTAATACGGAGATAAGGCCTGTTATAAGAGACACGGCCTGCTATACACAAACAGGCCTGATAAACAGAAACCAAGCTTGATAAAAAGATAACGGACAGGCTTTAGAGAGAACAGATCTGTTAGACAGAGACGAGGCCTGTTATACAGACACTAGACCTGCTGTTAAGAGACAAGGCCTGTTATATATAGACCAGGCCTTTGAAGCAGAAACTAGGCATGCTATATAGAGACCAGGCCTGTTATAGTGTGACCATGTCTGTTATACAAAGAACAGGTCTGTTACATATTAACCCAGCCTGTGATTCAGAGAAAATGTGTGCTATATAGGGACGAGGCTGGTTTTACAGGGACGAGACAATTTATACAGAGGCCAGGGTTGTTTTGCAGAGATCAGGCCTGTTGCGTAGATAATCAGCCAGATATAGAGTAATCAGGCCTATCATGCAGAGAAAAATTCTGTTATAATAATAATAGTAATAATAATGATAATCCTCGCATTTGATATAGCGCTTTTCACATCGGGAGGACGTCCCAAAGCGCTTCACAGAATACACTGTGAAGTGAATTGACTGTATATTTGTGGGCAAACGAGGCACTCAATTGTGCACAGCAATGTCCCACAAACCGTCGTCGATTGAAAATGACCAATTTTATTATTGTTTATGGTTTTGCAGGGATTATTAATAGGCGTGTGGAGTAAGGAAACTTGCCCATCGTTGTGCCCTGCTTGGAATTGAACTCGGTTCTATCGCTTGCAAAGCGAGTGCTCTAACTACTGAGCTACAGGACTCAACTATGCAGAGAACAGACCTTTTTTTACAGCAACCAGGCTTGTTATACAAAGACCAGGCCTACTATCAGAGAACGGCCTGTTATACATGGACCAGGCAAGTTATACAGAGACCAGAACCAAACACAATACCTGCAGATGCTGGAACCTGAAACATAATAGAAATAGCGATAGAGCTGCTATAAGAGGTCAGTCCTTTTATACAGATACCAGACCTGTTGTAAAGAGACCAGTCCTGATAATCAGAGAGCTCTCTCTGTTTTTGTACAGGAAGACCCGACCCTTTTCAGACAGAAGCAAAATCAATTGTACAATAGCAATCTTTTTGTGGTAAATATACATTAAATAAACTGCCAGAAATTGCAGTACTTAATGGCTGATCATCATTCGGTCAAAACAGCAGTTGTAGTTCAACGGTGGAGCTGACAAAGGCAGTTGTGTGTCGTTAGTATTGTGGAGGTAAACCTCATGTCCGTGAATTATATTCCTCAGTGGGAATTTTTAGATAGTGAAGAGGAAAGGCCCCAGGACTAATTTCTGAAGAGCACCGCTCGTGTATGTTTGGAAACAGCAGAAGGAGCCATTTGAAATGCCTAAAAAGTAATGCTAGAATAGGTAAGAGTGAAACTAGGAAAGGACAGAACCTAGAAGGCGGAGCAGAGAGCTTCTCTTTCTGTGGTCAACCAAGATATTGCAGGCTGGAGAATGGCTTTGTTATCTGATTGTTATGTTCTCAAAAGCCGTCAAGGCAGCAGTGCAGGGTATTCTATTTGTTTCTGCATTCAACAGCCATTTTTCACCGATTAAAATGGTCACAACATCAGCACAGTGTGTCTCAGAGTGCTGGACGGGATATAATGTAAAGTGTTCTTTTTCTAACCATGTCTTGTGCAGCAATGTACCACACACAGCAGTAGAGGGAGTCACAAATTTAGTGGGGGGTTGGAAAAAGTAAGGTTAAACTCCTTTAACTTTGGAACCGTACCTTAGAATAATCGTACTCGTTTCATCCAGAAATATACAGTCAATTCGCTTTGTAGTGTATTCCGTGAAGCGTTTTTAGACGTCAAGAACACGTGAAAAGCGCTTTGTCAAATGCCAGGACTACGAATACTATTAACATGCTCAGAGGACACCTCAGAAAAGGATGTGTTCCGAACTCAGAAATTCTTTAAAAGGCAGGTCTTCCCCATTTCTGCAGTCGAGGCAATAACTGTTTCCAGTCCTACTTATAGACCATAATAAGCCATTCAGACCTCATGGCTTTCACCATTTCGAACAGCTTATTTGGACTTCAACCCAAAATATTCTAAACCAGAGGCGAAAGAGAGCGTCACTTACAGAGCCAGGATGAAAGCGTCAAGAAATAATGATATTCGCTTGAAATTTGAAAGGAACGCATTGCTGATATGGACAAGTGAAGGCAGACTATATTTGTCGATCAGTGTAAATCATTTTACAAAAGTCAATTGCAGAATGGGGAGGCAAAACGTCTCTGGGATGTGACACCAGAGAGTGGGGGCAGATAGTCTGAAGGCCCAATGGCGTGATGGGCAGTGCAGGGCAGGGGACATTGTAAAGGCGAAGGGAAGAATCGGATCAGTTCATAGGGTGTAAGGAGTTTGGGCAGGTCGGTCTGGGCTAAAATCGCAGAGGCATTTCAATGCATGGACGGGGCTATGATCATCCACTAAATGATGGCAATGATCGCCTGGTATATGATGGAGGCTTTGATCACCCGGTAGCTATGATCAACCCATTTGAGCTATTGACAACGGTGCTTGTATGAAAGACTTTCTACAATAATGGTTGCAATCGGTTTCATCCCATTCTCCAACCATTTCCGCCACAGTCTTTTTATGTTCCTGTTCCAGATATTTACGGATTGCTCTCGGATCAGGAAAGAGGAATTTGTCTCAGCCATGGTTTCATTTTGGGCATGTAACGTCATAACTCATATCCCTGTGTAATGTTATATGTTTTTGTTTTGGATTTTAGTGTTTTGACTTGAATTGTTTTATGATAGTGGATTGGTTCCGTCAAAGTTTGTATACCTTTCTGACAAAAGTAAAAATATCTTATTTTGATAAAACTGTTAAATCTACAAACTTAAGCGGTGTTCCTCAAAATTTCTAATTAATAATCTGCATTAATTCACTTAGGCGAAGTGAAAATTATTTTAGATTTCACATCATTAAATTAATTTGCACGTAAATTATCTGCCAGTTTCCTCCCTTGCAGTTTACCAGCGTAGCTCAATGGTTAGAGCACTCTCTTTGCAAGTAAGAGACCTGAGTTCAATTCCATGCAGAGGGCGAAACCTTGGGCAAGTTTCCTTACTCCACACAGAGCCTAATAATAATCCCTCCAAAACCAAAAACAAAAATAAATTGGTCATTTTCAATCCACGACTGTTTGTGGGACATTGCTGTGCGTAATTGGCTGCCGCGTTCGCCCACAATATATACAGTCAATTCACTTTACAGTGTGTTCTGTGAAGCGCTTTGGGACGTCCTCTCCCGACGTGAAAAGCGCTATATCAAATGCAAGGATTATTATTATTATTACCAGCTGATCTTTCATATTGAAGTGCGGAAATATCTGCTCCCCTGTGGCCACCCGAGGTACTGCAGAGTGGAGACAGGCTTTCTTATCTGATTGTAATGTTGTCAAAAGCCGACAAGATAGCAGGGCTGGGGATCTCTTAAGTTAACTCTTTATTACTCGAAGCGAACGAAAGTTCTGGGCCCGTAAAGCACAACAGTACAAACATCCTGCTTTATTTACGAAATGTTTCTAAATATTTACAGTGTATTCGACATTATTTTACAGTAGACTCTGTGAAGCACATTGTGATGTCCCGAAGATTTGAGAATATGCTATATCAAATCCAATGAACATTATGATAATAGGTGGACCAGTCCTGTTTTACAGTGACTTTGATTGTTATTCAGAGAGCATTGACCTTCACTTGGTGTTCGAATTAAAGTTATTGTCTGTACAGACAAATGAAGGCAAGAAATATTTTGGCGAAGAATGTAAACCCATTGACAACGATCAGGGTAATGTATACAATGATACGGGTCTGAGCACCACTGCTTACCAGTTGTTTTTCCTGTAGTTCGGTTTAAATATTAGGACATCCCAGTCTAAAGAGGGAAAATTGCAAAAAAAAGTCATTTAATTGTAGCTACTATCGAGGGCCATGTGAGAGCAATGTTAAACCAAATTAAGTAAATATTATAACCATTTGAATTAGTGTTAATTCGCCATTAACCGGTAGAATAGGCCTAATATGTGCAATCAGATATTTGTTCAGATGAGTTCGCTCTGGTGGGTAAACATATGTGGATGTGAACCCGACACACATGTGAGCACATTGTCGCCTGAGTTTCAAATCTCACATAGCTGTGATCTACAGTGTTTGAGAGGCCTGTAATTATAGCACAGAAACGCTCGAAAGTTTTATATTTGGCGCTATATATTTTGTTCTTTGCTGCTATATTATGTGCGTTATTTGACATAATTCTAGTTGTAGTAATAGTGCATTGAGATAACTCGATCTAATATGTTAATTTGGCCGCTATTGACTTCAACCACATACCCAGGTCCTCCTGCAAAGCACCAGAAATTCTGTCGTGTCGTCCGTGTCGACTAAAATCTTTTGTTTTTATCTCTATGTATGATCTGCCTCTGCAGCTTCTGCTCCAGTAGTTCTCGTCCCCCAAATTCCTACCACTTCACCCCCATCCACCAAAATGATATCCCCCAAACCCGCCATCCCCGTCTCTTTCTCTCTCACATACACACTAACACAGTGGGCTTAAAGCAGGTTACAATGTGTTCGGACATCAGATGTAAATACATTAATTAGAACGGAATTTATTTCAAGCTCCACATCCAGAACCTTCAGCGATGCACCAGAAACTGCAGGGCGCAGCCTGCGCCAAACAACATAAATGTATGTTAACTCTCTTGATAATCTGTCGCTTTAGCTTTCGCAGTCAGTCCAACTCTTTTTTTCTCTGTATGTCTCTCTCGCACACACACACACACACACACACACTTGTCTCAAGCAGAAAACAAGCAGCAGCTCAGATGTAATCTGACAGCAGTTTCAATGGTAACTCTTTGAAACACAAAAAGTCAGCACAGAACTTTAGTAATTTATAGCTCAGAGTAAAGTCATTTGGAATATGTGTGATCAAATGATGGTTACACTTAATTACATGAGGTGGTTCTGGCTGGCAGAAGTATCGACTGTGAGCACAACTCAGATGTTAGGGAAATTGGGCCTCTGAGGTTTAAATTTCAAAGTAATTTGATCTCCAGTGTTTGCGATGCCTGCAGTTATAGCACAGAAACGTCGGGAAATTTATTTTCTGCTCATAACGTTCGTATTATTAATAGTGGATATGGATAAATACCACCCACCCAACCCCACCCCCCCCAGGTCTGTTTCTCTCGCACACTCACATGCAAACACAGTTAATTTCAAGCAGGAAACACTCAGCCGGATGAGATGTTATCGGATATCAGTTGCCATAGTCACTCTTTACTTCTCAGAGAGGGATCAGTGTGCGTTGAGCGTTTGCAAAACAGAAGAGAGACATTTGTTGGAGAGGTCTTTAAACGTAAGACGTGTTTAGTCCATTTCACTTGCCTTTCCGTGCACCACTGGATGTTAGTTCTGATTCACAAAGGAGAGACAACATTAAAGTGAATTTATTTCAGAGAGTCTGAAATGAACTATACAAAATATTAAACTGCATTCGCCCTGAAACAGACAACCAAACGTAGCACAGACATTGAAGCTCAGAGCCTCAGGGCGCCAAGGTTACCCAGGGCAGAGCATAGACATTAGGGCACAGAGCCTCAGGAGGCCATGGGTACCCAGGGCAGGGCAGAGACGTTGGAGCTCAGAACCTCAGGAGGCCACGGGTACCCAGGGCAGTACACAGGTATTGGAGATCAGAGCCTCAAGAGGCCACGAGTACCAAGGGCAGGGCACAGACATTGAAGCTCAGAGCCTCAGGAGGCCACGAGTACCCAGAGAAGAGCATAGACATTAGGGCTCAGAGCCTCAGGAGGCCATGGGTACGCAGGGCAGGGCACAGACATTGGAGCTCAGAGCCTCAGGAGGCCACGGGTAACCAGGGCAGGGCACAAACATTGGAGCTCAGAGCCTCAAGAGGCGACGGGTACCCTGGACACAGCACATACATTGCAGCTCAGAGCCTCAGGAGGCAAGGTACGCTGGCACAGCACAGACATTGGAGCTCAGAGCCTCAGGTGGCCACGGGTACACAGGGCACAGCACAGACATTGGAGCTCAGAGCCTCAGGAGGCCACGGGTACCCAGGGCAGGACAAAGAGATTGGGGCTCAGAACCTCAGGAGGCCACGGGTACCCAGGACAGAGTACAGACATTGGGGCTGAGAGCCTCAAGTGGCCACGGGTACGCAGGACACAGCACAGACATTGGGGTTGAGAGCCTCAGGAGGCCACGGTTACCCAGGGCCAAGCGTAGACATTGGGGCTCAGAGCGTCATTAGGCCACGGGTAACCAGGGCACAGACATTGGAGCTCAGAGCCTCAGGAAGCCATGGGTACCCAGGGCAGAGCACAGACATTGGAGCTCAGAGCCTCAGGAAGCCGCGGGTACACAGGGCACAGCACAGACATTGGAGCTCGAGTCTCAGGAGGCCACGGTACACTGTCACAACACAGACATTGGAGCTCAGAATCCGAGGAGGCCACGTGTACCCAGGTCACAGCACAGACATTGGAGTTCAGAGCCTCAGGAGGCCACGGGTATCCAGGGCTGGGCACATACATTGGAGTTCAGAGCCTCAGGTGGCCACGGGTACCCAGGGCTGGGCACATAGATTGGAGTTCAGAGCGTCAAGAGGCCACGGGTACCCAGGTCACAGCACAGACATAAGAGCTCAGAGCCTCAGGAAGTCACGTACCCAGGTCACAGCACAGACATTAGAGCTCAGAGCCTCAGGAAGTCACGTACCCAGGGCACAGCACAGACATTAGAGCTCAGAGCCTCAGGAAGTCACATACCCAGGGCACAGCACAGATATTGGAGATCAGAGCCTCAGGAGGCCACGGATGCACAGGGCAGGGCACAGACATTTTGGCTCAGAGCCTCAGGAGGCCACGGATACCCAGTGCAGAACATAGAAATTGGAGCTCAGAAACTGTGGAGTTGAAAGACGATCAATAACAAAAACTTAGATTTGTGTAGCGCCGTCCAAGCCGGACGGCGTCTCAGAGCGCTTCGCAATAAATATTACCGAGGCGGAGCGAGGGGGTGGAGGAAGGAGGTGAGCAAAGGCGCGGCCCTCAATGTAGGAAGAGAGGTGGGAGGCTGAGGGGCACGAACATGCAGTGCTAGTGGGTGACAATTCGCAGGAGGATGAGGCTGCCAGGCGGACATATTTACTACAGTTGAAAGGAAGTCCATGACCTCCTCGCACTTGGCGTTCGATGCGAACATTGTGGAGGCCTGAGGGATTGAGCGGAGGAGGTAATGGGTAGTGGAAAAAAAGGCCTTTAGAATTGTTTTTTTGTCTCCAGGATGATGTTGGAGAAGGAGGCCGTTTTCGCACACGTCAAAGAAAGTCTGTAGCTGTGGAGATGCTCGAGCCACAGTTGGTGATGACCTGTCAGGCCAGTTTTTGCCATCTGCGCTCGAGCAGCCGGGATTGGACAACCCAACACCACTGCCCTCTAATCCACATCATTACCCTCTACCCCATATCATTGCCCTCTACTCCACATCACTGCCCTCTAATCCACATCATTACCCTCTACCCCATATCATTGCCCTCTACTCCACATCACTACTCTCTACCCCACATCATTGCACTCTAATCCATATCACTGTCGTCTACCCCACATCTCTACACTCTATCCCAAATCACTGGCCTCTACCCCACATCACTGGCCTCTAACCATCATCACTGCCCTGAACCCCACACCTCTTCAGTGATCCTGCTAATTCTTCTGCAATCATTGTGGTCAGGGACAGACAGATGTAAGTGGTTTGTGTGTTCTGCACTTGAAAACAATGACAAACAACTGGGCGGTTACATGACCATTTGATATTTATTGAAGTCTATTTGATTTTAACTCACCATTTACAATCTGTTTGTTAATTAGATAAACAGTCAAGAGCAGATATCACTCTTGTGACATATGGTGGGTGCTGTCATAACATCAATTCTCTTTTGTTTGCTCTTGTACTTTTACCATTATTCCCAAAACTAATACTCGCCGTGGTTTACAGAATAAACATAGAACCTTCTGGTTCCAATACAAGTTTCATCTGAAACTGGATCTATTTTTAACCAACTGACCAATGATCCATTTTAGGAAATAAAATAACATGGTTGACATAATTCAACAAAAACAACTAAACAAATATGTGCAGATATCTAATAATTTTGTCACAATCAATGTTTTAAAATGACGAGAAAATAAAAAAAATTCGTAAGCGCAGTTGCAGTCTAGAATCGTAAGCATAAAACTAAATTCAAAACAAATTAGAAAAGGATAACAAATACAACCATTTTCTGTGTAATATGATAACACTAGCGAAGGCATCAGTTTACTGCAATGTTTAAAATATGCATTATATTCACCCTGAAATGCAAACAAATCATTCTGAAAATCACAGAAGAATGTTTTACACAGAACACACATGGAAACTTGCTATCACAGAAAGATGTGACACGTGTTCATGTTAGTTGCGTTGGTAAGTTGTTGGAACGTGGATATTCATTTTATCCACTGGTTTTCTATCTAAAGATTATCAGTAATTATTGGTGATGAAATTTCGGTTGAATGGCTCTGTAAAATAGACAATAAAAGATATTATTTGAAGGAAATAAGTTTATTCTCATCAATAACATAATATTGATCCATTTATAACATCCTAAAGTACAGCACATTGGCAATGACAATCTCTGGGGCTGCTACTTGGGTTTCATTCACCGGCTGCTGTTTGAGAGACTGTTTCCAACTGTTTTAGTTAATGTTTCTGTCATTTGATACGACATTTATTCAGGAAGAAGGACGTTTTACGCTCAAATAGCAGAAGGTGAAATCAGCTTTTGATTCAGGAAAATAAAATAAAAGTTTTGCGCGTAACATATAGGAACAATAATCTCTGAGTCAAATAAAGAAAATAGTTCCAACAGTTTAGAATAGTAAATATAAATTAATATTTTAGTCGCATCCAACCATGGATCACATCACTGTGAAGTTTCTGACAGGAAGTTTTTAATTTTAATTCCATCATCAATTGGCGTGAATACATGTGTGACGGTTGCACATGATCACTGCCATTCTGTCTAATATCAGCCTCAAGTCAGGATTGTGAATGATTAAAATCACTGACCGGTGTTGGTCAAGTTGTATAACCATTACAATCACCTGTAACTGTGATTACTCGTACACATGTCACCAGGACGATCATATCAATCATTGGCGGCTTTCTGTGATGTAAGTAATGCTGTAAATCATGAAGACCTAAACTCACCTGTTTGATGTGGATGTTGCGATCAGACGGTGCAGAGCTCAGGAGATTCCCTTTGATTCCCAATGGGAAGTTGTCTGTTCTTCTCGGTGTCATTCTCACAGTCAATATCATCATAATCATAACCACACTGACTGGTGTCAACAGGAAACAGCGGGTCACTGTCTGTGTGGTGTCCACCCTCTGCAGAGAGAACCATCATTTATTAGTAATTACATTCAGAAAGGTGTCACTGTGTGTCTGTAAGTGTGCGTCTGCGTCTGCATTTGTGTGTCTGTATATATGTGAGTCTGTGTGTCTATGTGTGTTGTCTGTGTGTTTGCCTGTGTGTGCCTATCTGTCTGTGAGTGTCTGTGTGTTGTGTGTCTCGGTGTGTCTTTGTGTGTGTGCGCCTGTGTCTGTCTATGATCGTGTATGTGCTGCGTTTGTGTCTGTGTGTACATAGGTATGTTGTGTATGTCTGTGAGTCTCTGCGTGTGTATCTGTGTGTTTGTGTGTGAGTGAAAAATACCGATTGCGGAGATAACCATCTTGGATTTCTGATTGTGTGTCTTACCTCCATCCCAACAATCAGCATTTTAAAAAAACTGGAAGGGTTGGGCATTCAAGATGGAATTCCTCCTCACTTGTTAAATTTTAACTAGACTATAAATTTTTAAACATGCGTTTCAATAATTGCTGATAGTGCTGTAAACCATTATTTCCTTCATTGCATCTTGGTTGTTATTAACAGGGCGTTAATCGGTAAGTCACAGCACCATTTTATATGTGCAGTTATTGACACTGCACAGAGCACCATTCTGTATGTGCAATTATTGGCGTTACAGAGCGCCTCGGAGATGAATTCATCAAACCGAGAAATATCCATTTCAGATTGCACATCGACCCGTAATTATTCTGATTTTAGATATCACAGCAAGGCCAAATATCTCCAGCCGCCCTATTACCAATCCCTTGCTGCAAACTCGCCTACACATACAGTCACTACACATTGAGGCCTATCCGAGACTTCCTAACTTGAAAGGCACTGCACAATTGTGATCCTTGTTGTCCTTATGCCATTACATTTCTGTATGTGATGGAAGATTGATTATAATTGCGACTGTGATAATGATTTTCACTCCCAGATGTGTTGCTGATTAAATATCTCCCGCAGTATGTTAAGACATGACAGTTAGGCTGTTACCCTGACAGAGCGAGCCTTCCTGGACAGGGTGACTGGTCAGTGCGGGAACATCAGGGTGTGTGTCAATGACCAGGAGGAGGCCCCGGTCCGCCATTTGGAAGGTTCCACCCTCAGCCTCGTCGTAATCTTCCTGAAGATGATCTGTCAACAGGGAGTCAGTCTTATGCACTCAAACATTCAGATAGGAAAAGGAGGCAGATATCATAATATTATACAGCACAGAAGGAGGCCATTCAGTCCATCTATTGAAAAAACGACCAAAATTACTCCAAATCTTCCGCGCTCTGCAAATTTGTCTTCCCCAACTATCTATCCATATCCACCAAAATTTGGACAGAGTGGTGCTCAAGGTATCTTTTGCCTGAACGACTGAAAATATACTCAATTTCTTTTTAGATACTTTATCTGAAGACTACGGGTTGTTTTACTGTGAAAACTGGATAAATTGGGAGCTCTTTGGCCTCTTGGTCGGAAGGTTCTGATTGTAATCCCCTCGGGGACTAAGATCACACTCTGGATAACACTCCACAGCAGTGCAGTGCATTGGCTTCGTTTGGATGTTTAGCTGGAATTTAAATATTGCAAATCTCAAAAGGGAAATAGTTATTATACTGGAGGTTTGCCCCACATTCCTCCTGATTACTGTGCATATTTTGCGCACAAATTGCCTTTCCAGTTCACCAAGAGATATACAATCACTAAAAATCACTGTAAACATATGTGAAGTGCTTTGAAACGTCTCGTCGAATTGATCAGAGGCTGTATCGCACACAATAATTATTTCACTCACTCACCATTCGGAAGAAACACCTCAGCGTTTCCTTGTTCTGCATTAGATCCATTCACACTCTCCCCAGTGTAGTACTCCAGTTTACTGATAGAATCGTTGGATCCTGAAACTGTGCAAATAATGTCATTACTGTCCCATTACAGAGGTTCTTAGAGCCTAATTCGACTCCAATATCAAAACGAAGAAAGGTATCAAAAATGAGAGTTTTTTTCCGAAATCGTGGATCACTTTCCATGGATGAAAATATGGTCAACCGCTCAAAAATATGATGTTGATCAAAAGAATATCTTTAACATACCAGGAGCAAGTTGGTTAAATAATATTAATATGATTTTTGAATACTGCCTCTGTTTAGGCTACAAATGATACATTTGACAACATATTATTATTTTAGATATTCGCTGGACTACCGACATACAATAAGCATCGCTTATATTAATTCCTGTAGGATTCGTTTTGGTGAAGTTATAAAACCCACTGTCTAGCCGTTATTTTATTGTATATTAAATTAAATAATGTAACTTAATTTAATTGGTAAATGCAGAAATCATCGGTGATAATATTTGAAAATTGAAAGACCGAACAAATTGAAGTATTGAGTAGGTTTCATCTCTATTAAGTGGGTAAATTGATACAACGCAACTGGATGTGGATTTTTCAGTTCTCTGAATAAAAGCTTGAAATCCTAACCACAGCGCATTCAATCACTTGCATTTGCCACCAATCGGGATACTAATGTTGATGCTTTTTGTACAATGATGCGGATGCAATAAACATGATTGTAAAGTATGTACCAGTGGAGTCAGCCTCGAAGTTTTTTCTTCTGATCGGCCGTTCCTCAATTTCTTCATAAATTGCTTGATACAAACGAACAGACGGATATTTTTCCTCTGTTGGAAGTTGACATGTACAGAAATTAAAATATTAACCTGAAATTGCACAGTGGAGTTTGAAATTGATGTGTAAATAATTGGAACATATTATGTTAGTATTATTATTTGAAAATATCAATATATCATCGTCACTATTGCCTCGTTATTCATCAGTGTACTTGTTTTTGTCAGTGTTTGTTTCAATCGGTAAATACGACTGTGCATTTGTATTTAGGTACCTACAAATATCTACTTAGCTCTGTGTGTTGGTGGGTTAATACAAATGTGTATTTGTGATGCTTTGGTTATCTACGTTTTTGTGTGAGTTTAACTACNTTTTTTTGTGTCCTTTACGAAAAATATGTTATTGCGCTCAGTTTACGTTGAGGCCTAATTGTGTCTGGTGGGTTTCTTTATGCATCTGTGGTTGTGTTTGAGCTACGCATTTGAACGCATATGACTTTAATTTTAGTTTGTGCAACTTTACAGATACATGTGAACACAGCAATGAAATCGAGACGGTAAAAACAGGTAAGAGTATTAAATTAACAAAAACAGACACGTGCATCAACAGGATTTTATCTGAATTGATAGAGAAGCTCCAGCCATTGCTGTGAGATCAGATTCCAGTCTCACCTGTTCCTGAAGAATTACTGTCCATCTGTACAATCAGTGCAAACAGTACCACCGCTAACAGGATTCCAAGGACGATGCAGACCACGAAAGGTATGTTGACCAACTGGACTTTGCAAGTCAAGGACATAACATTTGTTATTTTATTGTTGTACAACATGTGGTAGTCACACTTTCGAAACTATAAAGAAAAATGCTTCACACTAAACTGAACGTTATCTGAAGCAAATTATTGCACAGTGATATGATATGTTCCACAGTGTATTCAGAATAATGCCCAAACTATCTGAAAAATTGTCCTGATGCAGCTCTTTTCCTGAAGTTAAACGCCTGTTAATTTCTAAAATGTAGTTATACAGTCTGTTCATTTCTCAAGTGTTGACTACTGAAAGGTTAGTTGACAAATATACTGGTTTGGATATATTAATTTTTTTACGAATGAATGGCAATACCTAGTGGTAATATGTAGGAAAGCTAAGCAATGCGTTAGCAAGAAGTCAAGTCATTATGTTATTTACCAAAGGATGGGGTTGGGATTGGCGGTCTTGAAGGTTTACCTGCAAAACATCGCAAACACCATTAATCCAGTAACCATTCAATTTCTGGCTTCAAATGAAGTCAGAATTAATCTGCTTTTGTTGAGAATAATTTAAAAAACCTCAAGTTTGTCGATGAACATTGAGAGATCGGATCCCTACCGGAGCAAACCACACCGGCGTCTTCTTTGTGAACGCAGTCGCTGCGACCCGCGGATGCGGAGACACAATCCCACAGAAAGGATTCGCTTCCTCTGCAGTGAAGCTCGTCCAGCCATATCTGACCAGCGCCTTGTCCGAACCCCGCCTGTCCCACAGCCCGCACGGCCGGGCCGCAGTCCAGCTGTCCGCACACCACACCGGCCTCTCGGATATCCCAGGAGTCGTCACACACCGTCCCCCACGTCTTATTGCTCAGTATCTCAACTCTCCCCGAGCAAATGCTGCTTCCTCCAACCAAACGCATCTTCTGTCCTGATCACACAATATTCATATCATCTCTGTTAATTATTCACACAATAAACTATGCACTGTTCCATCACAGTATCAAAAACTTTTCACTTGTGAAGCATTATTCATAGGATAAATATAATCGTCCTATAAATAATCTTTCAAATAATATTAACGATGAAAATTTGCTCACTCAATCTGCTCATGGACATTATTGCGCTCAATTGACTGGCCAATTTTGCCCACACATATACAGTCGTTTTACTTTCCTGTATATTCTCTGAAATGGATAGTCATGTCCAGAAGACCTGAACCGCGCAATATCAAATTGAACCATTATTATTATTAGTCGTATTATGCAGTCCATGCGCGTTGCAGAAGATACTATGAAGCCCCTTTAGAAATCATACTGTAATGAATGATTTGATATCAAATGCAAGTGCCTTTCATTCAATTATTTTTCATTCAATACCTGATAAATGATGCTGCTCGTCAGGTGACCTCCCAGGGCACTGTTTTGCACGAGCCGTTTTTCTCGTAAATTTCTCTGCACAAAACATAGATTTACAAATGAAGTGGTTCCCATTGAAGCACAATAAACATTCGCTCCGAAATTTTAACTGAGGAACATTTCTTTACCTTCACAAACTACGCGCACATCGTCCGAATGTTCACAGTCGTGTTGACCCCAAGGTGTCGAAGAACACTGCCATAGGAAGGATTCCTGTGAATTACACTCTACCTCATCCATCCAAATAGGTCCAGAGGCTTTATCAATTTGGCCATCAATATCAACCTTCAGAGCGTGGCCACAACCTAACTGTTTGCAGATCACCTCAGCGTCTTCGAGTCCCATGGAGTCGGAGCAAACTGTGCCCCAGGTCCCATTGTAAAACACTTCCACTCTCCCCTCACAGGAATGTTGTCCATTCACCAGCCGCAGTGACTTGTGAGCTGCGAAGGAATAGTGCTGTTGTTTGACACACGTTTTCGATTTATTTGATCTTAAGTGCTCCCCACCGAGTCAGATTCCGTAACCTGCTCCAAGCAATAACGTTAAATAAATGCAAGTCTGTCACGTTCTTCATGTTTTAATTTCACGTGGAGCAGCTCACGTGAAGTACATTGGATAAATCTATTATTAATGCTCGAAAACACCGAGGTGTAATTTATAACAATATAGTTGACGTTTCATATAAGAATAACACATGTTACACCTTGTGTTTGATTATCAAAAAATACATTGACACATCTGAAATACTCCTCAGTCATTACACATTTCAGAGGTGTTACTAACTATTTGACGGAATATCCAGTCAGATTCAGAGGTCAATGTCCCAGAACCAACGTAAATTGAATGATCGTGTTTGATCTGGAGATTAGTTGGACAGTGCACCAGGAGAAACAGTATCACATTAACACTGATAGCCTTGTCAGCTTTTCCTCCTGCACTGAATTGTTATCCTTTACATTGATTACCCCATTTGAGTGTTGACCCCCAAACCTTCCAACTCAACCTTGCTGGTGCTGATAACAGAGCCAGGCTGACACTCAATCAGCAGATAGTAATGGTGTTACACAAGGTGTTAAACTCACTTACCTGTACAAACAATGCTCACATCTTCTTTATGACCACAGTCATGCTGCCCCCATGGAGACGAGGCACATTCCCATAGAGCCGATTCATTTCCTGAACATCTCATCTCATCCAACCAAACTGGTCCTGAGGTTCGCCCACAAAGAGGATCAGCTGCTTCATCAAATACTGGTCCACATCCGAGCTGTTTGCACACAACATCCGCCTCAAGTGATCCCCAGGAGTCATCACACACCGTACCCAATGTTCCGTTGTAGTAAATCTCCACTCTCCCAGCGCAAGAACTCCCACCGTCCATCAGTCTGATCTGAACATCTTCTGCTAAACGTAAGCAAAGTTTAATTGAAGGTAGAACTGATGAGATGGGAGCACGGAGTTTGGTCTGTGGTAAGTAAACGGGCAGCAGAATTCTGATTGAGCTTAATTTTTGAACAGTGTATCTCGGGATTAAGTCAAGCAGAGCGTTTGTCTCATCCAGTCCGGTGGTGAGAAAGGCAAGTAGGAGGATTTCGACTACATTTGGGGTAATATGTTGTAGGAGGCGTGCAACATAGCTGAAGTGAAGGAAGTGGAACTGGTCAGGGATGAATGTGAGTGAGGAAGCTTATTCTGGGATCGAAGTGGATGCATAGATTGCAAACCTCTTCGGTGTGTCTGAGGGAGACCCCGGCGAGGCTGAGGAGTTCAGATCCACTGGAGTGAAGACATTACCGGGAGCCGAAGAAAATGGCTTCTGTCATATCAACAAACAGCTGCAAGAAGTTTGCACACATGAGGTCTTCCACAAAAGCTTATAGGACATGGACGAGCCTCGATTCGCTGCTCGAGAAGGCAAAGGAGGAAAAGGAGACAAGGCCATTGATGGAGCCCTGGGGTAGCTCGAAGTTGAGCGGGTTTGTTTGGAAGGAGAAACAATTTAGTACTAGAAATTTAATTCTCGTGCTGCTGTTAACACTTTTGGCAAACGTTCACTCACTTGAACTTTGCACTCCAGCATCAACTGTGCTCCCGTTTGATTGATTTATCCGAAGCTGTTTGTTATCTGTTCCATAATAGAAAAACTAAAGTCAGTTTTAAAATTATTCAGGATCCGTTAAACAGAATTGTGTGTCGATACATTGAGTGTGGGTGAACCTTCATCATACATTGACTGTCATTCTCCTGTCAGAGCTCATTCACAGAACCAAAGGTGGAATAATTCAATGATAGCGGACGGTTTGTATCGAAGAAGGAACACCAACAAGAAGACCTATTATCAGATATTTTATAATGCGGTGTTAAAATTGACAATGATTCATTCCATATGTTAGTAAAATGCACTCACACGAACAAAGCACTCCCACATCACTGCTGCTCCCGGAGGATGAAGACACTGTGGAATGTGGGCAGTTCCAGATGTGCGTCTCGGTTCCCACACACTGAACATTATCGATCCACACAGGTCCAGTGCCTTCCCCGTACTGGGAAGAGTTGTAGACTCAAATGGCAGAGCCACAGTTCAGCTGTCGGCAGATGACATCGGCATCTGATATATTCCAGGAATCGTCCAGCAATCTGCCCCAAGTGCCGTTATGATAAATCTCCACTCGCCCATCACAGCGGCTCACACCGCTCTCTAACCGTAAGTGCCACTGTGTACCTGCAACGATTTCAATCAAAAATTTCTCCATGAAAACGTGTGAGAGCTGAAGTGTAGATAATCGCAGCTACTCGTTGCTAAACCGTGGCAACACACCTGACACTAACACACAGAAAACTGCAGTAACATGCAAATAACGAGAAAATTTCACAGACCTACACATAAACAACAGACAACAACAGACACAATGACATCAGCCTTCAACCAAATAACTCAACAAAAATCAACCTAATGTGGTAGGAGTAAAGAAACTTCAGCAACAGGTGAAAATTTGAAACAATTGTGCCCAAAAAGCATTACCGTCACACATTAAACCAAAGGTTGTTCCTCATCGGAATCAGTTAATCAGGTTACAGTGTGGGAATGAGGGGTAACTGCTGTATCTCAGGAGTCGATGCTGCTCCGTTCTCGTTTGCAATAATATACTTAATGTACTTTTACCGAATTAATGCCTTAATAGGTCGCTTTATCACGTGAAATGTTTATTGCTATTTCACTCACCCGAACATGCAACAGTAACGTCATGACCATGTGTGCAGCTGAACTCCTCCCAGAATGACCAAGGACAGTCCCACAGCAAGGACTCGTTACCAACACAATTAAAGTTAGTTTTCCAGATACGACCTGTTTCTTTCCCAAACTGTGCTCCAAGACCAGTTGATAAAGCAAATCCACAATCTAGTTGCCTGCACAGCACATCGGCGTCCTTCATATCCCAATAGTAATCGCAGATGGTTCCTGATTTATAGTCGCGCTGCAGCTTAACTGTGCCAGAACAGTTGTTGTTTCCGCCGATTAACTTCAGGGAATGATATTCTGTAGTGGAATGATTAACGTAATATGAATTATGTTTTTTAAAATAATATTAATGATACAAACAAATAGCTTAGCGATTTGTGATTATCAGGCACCAAAGACTTGAAAGCTGAAGCAATGATCAAATACATAGAGTCAGAAATCTACATGTAGTTTCGTGTCCAGTGTCTAATGCACTTTTCAAAATATGAATTTACCTCCAAGTGTTTTACCCATTCTCTAAACAATACAATATTTGACTATTCAAATACGAAGTGGAGTCCTGTAGCTCAGTGGTTGAGCACTCGCTTTGCAAGCTAGAGACCTGAGTTCAATTCCAGGCAGAGGGCGAAACCTTGGGCAAGTTTCCTTACTCCACACAGAGCCTAATAATAATCCCTCCAAAACCAAAAACAATAATAAATTGGTCATTTTCAATCCACGACTGTTTGTGGGACATTGCTGTGCGCAATTGGCTGCCGCGTTCGCCCACAAATATACAGTCAATTCACTTTACAGTGTGTTCTGTGAAGCGCTTTGGGACGTCCTCCCGACGTGAAAAGCGCTATATCAAATGCAAGGATTATTATTATTATTATTATTCAGCAACCTGCAAGTTAGTAGCTGACGACAACGCCTTTCATAGTACCTGCTATGAAAGGAAGGTCTGGGAGGGTGCGAAGCGAAATGATGACCGAAAGCAGAGACTATAAACACAGTTTATAATCTGTCTATGATTTGCAGCAATTTGACACTTTGAACCCAAATGTTCAGAAGGAATACCTCTGTGATAAGCACTATTACACTCGGTGTCCGTCCTACGGCTGTGAGTGACGCACAATACAGAAGAATTTTTTCTCTGCAAAGTCAAAAGCTCTCTATGAAAGATTAATACTGTCAGTGACTGATTGTAAAATGCGATCAATTATTTTTCAGCACGAGTTGTTTGGTTCCCACAGTTATACTTGTTGGTACTATCACCTATCCAGATTTTCACCAGTGGATTTTTATCAGCAAATACAGCTAACAGTCAAACATATCCAGCAAAGTATGTTTTTAAATACTGTATCCGTGTTGATACAACATGTTTTGACACTGTGTTGAAGGCTGTACCTGAGCAGAATATGCCACCATCTCGATCATGTCCGCAGTCAGGCCAACCAACAACAGGTCCCGATCCTTCTCCAAAGCGAGCATCACTTGATACTGATAAAGCAAATCCGCATCCCAAATATTTACAGATATATCCGGCCATCTCCATGTTCAGATTATTTCCACAAACTGACCCCCAAGTGTCCTGGGTGTACAGCTCTACTCTCCCCGAACAGCGGCTGCTTCCATTCACCAGTGTGGGACTTTTAGTTCCTGCCAATAAAACAAAAACAAATCATCAGGTATACATTCTAAGTTATATGCAATTAAAATGCAACGACAACATGCATTAATATGGCGCGCCAAAGGCAGCTTAGGGTCCCAGAGGGCTTATCAATACCATATCATCATAATCTACGGGAGCCATTGGGTTTTTCTAGGATATCAGCAGTTGTGCATGAAGTGTTGGATACCGGAGACGTGGATTTGGTGTTCAGAAGGCATCAGATCACGACAAGTATTACATCCAATTATATGTCTGATGAAAATAGTTCATGATACATCTGTTTGTGGGGTTGTGGCGAGAAGAACAATTCCTGCCGAAGTAAATAATTTGGCGCTTGTGAAGCGTTCAGCTGGGAAAGACTTTTTGGAATCAACTGGAGACGTCAAGTCTGTGTATGAGGAAACGCATTAAGCTTTCGGCTTCTTTGGAAATATCTGGAGAAGACGATATTTACGAAAAAGGAAAAGAGAAAAGAGGCGGAAGTCTGTATGTTATGTTGAAAAAGCTGGGTTTGTGGATCCAAAGATAAATTGACGAACAGATTCTCGGGGGAAACAAAAAGGATGGCTTCGATATTGTCACATTAAATTAAGGAAATTAATGCTCGTCAAGACTGATGGTCTCGGGAGTGATAGAGGCTTCACTTCAAGGATAATTTATGATAAATGGACTTTCTCTTTGAAATGACGTCTGAAAGCTCTTCTTGGGATCTATTAGCAATTCAAAATTCTGTATTTGGTTGGGGAGTGAACAGCATTTTTGTCCAAGATTCAGAACATATCACTAAGAAGGTTCTTGTGTGTAAGGTGTGGAGTCCTGTAGCTCAGTGGTTAGAGCACTCGCTTTGCAAGCGAGAGACCTGAGTTCAATTCCAGGCAGAGGGCGAAACCTTGGGCAAGTTGCCTTACTCCACACACCTAATAATAATCCTCCATCACCCAAAACAATAATAAATCGGTCATTTTCATTCTACGACTGTTTGTGGGACATTGCTGTGCGCAACTGGCTGCCGCGTTCGCCCACAAATATACAATCAATTCACTTTACAGTGTGATCTGTGAAGCGATTTGGGATGTCCTCCTGACATGAAAAGCGCTATCTCAAATGCAAGGATTATTATTATTATTATTAAAGTGGGGATGGTGCAATTAGCGGCGCAGCAAGTGAGCTAGAGGGGCAGGACGGAAAGCCGTTTGAGTTGAAATAATAAACACTCCTGCACGCAGGCTTCATACCGCAGTTAGAAAATTATATTTTTACCATTTCCAAACGTAATTCCAGATTATAACCATCGTCATTTTTGACATTGAGCCATTTATGACAGGTGGACGGCTCGAAGCTCTCCAAAAGATCTACTGTCACATTTGATTACTACGCATTATATGAGACATTTGGTCGGGAAAGGGAAAATGTGTTAAAAAAAAACAACTTGCAATCATGTAACATGTCTAGGACCGTTTAATAGTGGTTGATCCCGAGCCGGGGGTGGGGTGCCGGGCGAGGTGCTGGCCAGCCGATTGAGGGATTCTCTAGGATTAAATACTAATTATTATCTTAAGAACGCATATATTTAAAATAAATATATTTTACTTCCGTGCTGAAAAATTATTTAATTGAAGGATTGAAGCCACAGTTGTGCAGAAACATGGAGGACAAAAAAGTCAACATTGAACGACGGAGGAGAGCTCGAGGGTGGGCGACAGCGGGAGAGAGGTTGGGGGGTGGTGAGGAGCGGAAGGAGGCGGTGTGACCCCCCCAAAAAACTAGGGATTTAAAACTGACAAACTGACATCATGTGGAATGCAATCTCTATCAGACTTTCTCAAACTGTGGTTTACCGAAAATATGAGGATTGAAAAATTGATCGGAGACTGAAAATTATTTACCTGAGCAGATGACGCCGGAATCATAGGCGTGTGACCAGGAACGGTGACTCCAGGACTTTGACTGACAATCCCTCAGAGTAGACTCACTCCCTCTGCAATGAACATAAAACGTCACAACGGGACCTGAGCCCTTCCCAAAGTGAGCGTCTCCTGAGGCTGACAGCGCGGCTCCACAGCCCAACTCCTTACACACCACAGCCGCGTCCAACATATCCCAGGTCCGATCTCCATCCACTGTACCCCATTTTCCTCCATGGTAAACCTCCACTCTCCCGGCACACGGGCTGCCGCCATTCGCCAGCCTCAAGTGATCTGCAAGTAGCATCACCAACAACATGCCTTTGTAATTGATTTCCAGTCGCGCAGGATAGTCATAATTATAATAATAATAATTGTACTCAACCGGAAACGCTCTGAGTCGCCGTCCGGGGTTGAGGGCGCTATATCAATCCGAGTTGTTTTTGTTGCAGCTGTTGCGTTTGCCTACACAGTCATTGCTCCTTACAGTAAATTCTGTGAAGCGCTGGAACAGTTGTGCAGGTTGTGTCAGGTCAGTGTATGTATTCGATGGTGGGACTTGAACGATGGTTTTCAGAGAATGATAGAGTTAAAGGTGCTGCACATTCCACGTGTCCTCATATCTCAGGTGACATTGATAGGCTCAGCGGGATTTGGAACAATAATAATTCATACACGATGAAAGCTAAATGTGGAATGGAATCGAGGTGTGGATATTTGGATGGGAGAACAGGTTGGAGAGGCATGTAAATCAAGAGACAATTGGAAGCATAGGCCGAGGTTACTGAAGTTGTATTGCTTATGTTTGTTTAAAAAGGGGATTACATAAGGTGGAGAAAGAGGGATCTGGGAGCAAGTCCTTTAGCTTCCATTTGCACTGTTTTCTCAAGGAAACATTAGTCAATACGTATTGAAGCTGAAATGGTTATATGGAAGACACGAATCGCCTTGAGTGTGCCTGCAAAGATGAGGTTAAAATTCAAACAAACAGAGGAAATATTCTTCTCAATTCAGTACTGTAAAGGAGAGAAAAAATAACAAGTACAAACTCAACGTGAGATGTATTGAAACTGCGGGATAGATCTTCACAGCAAAACCAATAACTTCTTCTCTTCTTATACATATCTAGTGCCTATCATCCGAGGTTGGGGTCTCTGAGCACTTAGCAGGGAAGAGCTTGTCCAGAAACACTGCAACACTCTTCCGCAATCCCTCCTCCTTGACTCCAAATTTATATAATTTAGGAGGAGCTTCCACTTCGACCTTCCTCTTTCTCTGGGTCGGGGTCATGCTGACCCAGGCGCTCTGAGCTGCTAACCTGCAAGAGGGACGGTATACAATGCAAGATGTTGTCGATGAGGCCGAAGGATAGGTGGGACTGCTAGAGGATGAGGGGTACAAGTAAGATGGTTAGGGTATGACGTGAATGGCATGTGAGTGTCAGGATTATAAACAATATCCGTTTTGCTAATGGAAGCCAATGGAGCCTGACATCCATAAAAGATTCAGCAAGTTGCATCTGCAGTACTTTTCGTACCTTTTATGTTGGGAGGATGTCCCTAGGCTTGGGTTTGGTGGTGCTACAAAGTTTTGATTTAATTGTATTTTATGAATTTTATGCTGAAGACAAATAGCTTATCCAAAAAAAACTCACCTGGTTTCTTTGTTAGACTGTCGACTTGAGGACCTGAAATGAGAAAATTTTCGCCAGTTACGTACTTTAGAAGTATAGGTCGGATGATGAAACCTTTTGACCTATTCAATCTCATTCCCCATCAGAGTAGTTTTGACGGACAGAGAATGAACCACGAGCAAATCCCAGTCCGTTCTACTTCCAATGCCCAACGTTGTGCTCACGGTCATATTGAACGCTCAACTACGTTGAAAAATTTTCAGTGAAATTGACCGAGCCTCACATAATATACACATTGTGACTAAATAGTCGCCATACAATTACAATTCCAATAAGTCTGAGGGAAATGGTGATAATATATATTATATATGTATATATATTGAATCTATTTATATGACCACTGCTACTCATAATAATCCTTTCGTTGGATATTGCGCATAATCCCAACATTCAGACTTCTCAAAGCGGTTCACGGAATATAATGTAGAGTTTAGTGACTGTGTCATTTGAGGGTGAAACGCGGAAGCAAATGCACTGAACAGTGCCCCGCAACAGCTCTGCACAAAAACTGAGCGACCAAATTATTATGTTTGTCAGGAGATTTGGCGTCTCCGACAATACGCGGTTCTCTCTCCATCAACATCGCCCCAACTCCAGTGATGTGCTGTATCGTTATCCGGGTCTGTGAGCTCACGTTCTCCGAGGTCTGTGGGTGTGCGGTTGTATGGGTGTGTGTTGGGGGGGGGGGGGGGGGGGTGGGAGATGTCTAACCCGCAACCTCCTGACTCGGATGCGAGAGAGAGAGCAAAGGTCGGAAACGCAACCGAACCGAAAATTAAGCACTCTTTAGCTGGAAACTATTTAACTATAAATGTGTCAGTCATTTTCCATCCACTTAAATAATTCATTCATCGCATTGTGAAAAGGTGTGAAGGATTGCAACTGGCGAGGAGAGCTGCTTTATGTGAGACTAGACAGCAGATATTCCCATCTCCCGTTGAACTGACTTTGCAGTCTTAACGATAAAGCCTGTTTTTAACATCCACCATCAAGTGTCACCTCACTGAGACGCCTCAAAGCGCTTCACAGAATATAATGTGGTTGAAACTCAGCAGCAGTTGTGCAGAGCCGTATCCGACAAACCGTCGTGAATTAATCATTATATTAATGATATGGTGTCCAATGCAATGCGGCGATCCTCATTCCCCCACATATACCACCACCTCCAACACAACCAACACAACCACCACCACTCATCGCTGAGCTTGTGAGACAGTCAGGACTGAGATCAGAGACCCCGACGTGCGTGTGTGCGGATGTGCGAATATGTGTCTTTTGGGGGGTGGACGGGAGGATCAAACCTGCAAACTACTGACTCGGAGGCGAGAGAGCGAACAAGAGGTGAACAGCCGGTTTCGCAATCTATGCTGAAAAAAAGAAATCTACTGCTCGATTCTTTCTCATCACTAAGGTGTCATTCATTTTAGATCAGTTTTATTTATTTGTTACTCACATTGATATCAGTGTAGCTCAGTGGTTAGAGCACTCGCTTTGCAAGCGAGAGAGCTGAGTTCAATTCCAGGCAGAGGGCGAAACCTTGGGCAAGTTTCCTTACTCCACACAGAGCCTAATAATAATCCCTCCAAAACCCCAAACAACGCGTTCGCCCACAAATGCACAGTCAATTCACTTTACAGTGTGTTCTGTGAAGCGCTTTGGGACGTCCTCCCGACGTGAAAAGCGCTATATCAAATGCAAGGATTGTTATTATTACTTATATCACGTATTGCGTCATCGAGACATCCCAAAGCGAACGGCAGAATATAGTGTCAAGTGCAACGACTGCGTCTTTTGTGGGTGAAACGCAGCAGCAATTGTACGCAGCAATATCCCACAAACAGTCGTGTATTAAGTGACCAAATTATTATTTATGTAAGATGACTTGCTATCTAGTACAATGCACTTCCCCAAATCCAGCCCCCACCACCCCCACCACCACCCCCATCGTTGGTCTGGAGTGTTAGCCTGGAATATGAGGGTTGTGGGGGGTGGGGGTGGATGGTGGGCGAGAGGGATGGGGAGGGGGAGATTGGGCTCCAAGATAGATAGGGGCGACAGCGAGATAGAGAGCAAGAGAGAGACTCAGAAGGAGACGCAACCCACAAAGAAAGATAAATATTCTAAAACTGGAAGCTTTCCAATTATTGATGTGTTGGTCATTTTAGATCAGTTTTACTCATTGACTATTTATGACGATATAAGTATTATTCTGGATATGCGTTGAGTTGCAGGATACCTTCTCGTTAACACGTTAGTAAACTAATGATTCCCAAATGCTACACATTAGATGTTGAGTGTTATTGCAGAGGTATTGAGACACATGACTGCATGCAACTCTGTTTATGATACACAGCAACAACATCACATTTGTAAAGTGTCTTTCACGTCGGGAGGACCTCAAAGATTGGGCCACGAACTGGAGGTTGGGTTCAGGGTGATGGAGGGCAGGGAGGGGAGAGGGAGCTGCCTGGACTAATGCGCGGTTGAAGAGGAGGGAGTTGAGACGTGTTTTGATGGAGGCAAAGGAGGGAGAGAGATGAAGTGACTGTGGGATCTCCAGGGGTTGTGGCAAAAGAGATGAAAGCCCACGGTGGGGTAGGCCGGTCGGGGGTGTGGAGAAGGCCAGAGCCTCCTGAGGGTAGGGAGAGGACAGATAATAACTGTCCTTGGGAATTTCTGTACTTTCATCAGTATCATTAAGATGAATTCTTCATTACTAATGCAACTAATCAATAACTGATAGCAATACCGCTTACAATCTCAATTATATAAAAACTACTTTTAAAATACACAATGTTCATGAATATCTGAAACCATGAGAAGCCATTGCCGAGCCTATAGTTATTGGTGTTCAAATGCATTAAAAGTCGCACTGACAAAGATGTGAAAGATTGCAACTTGCCAACACCTGCGTAACATTAGATGAAACAGCAGATGTTCCTACTTTCCTTTACACTGACTTCACAATCGCAATGATAAATTATGTTCTTAACATCCACCTTCAGATTTCTCAAGTCACAATACCATGTAAATTAAGAATAAGACATCAATTCAAACTAAATATTTCCAAACAGTGAAAGTTTTGTGGGGAACCTTTATACCTAAATTAATGAGATGTCCCCTCGATTGGCATGGAAAATCTGATTGATGCACTACATTGAAAGATCTTGAAATGAATAAAAACATACTTTGATTTGCTGCCGTCGGATGGTTTAGGGCCTTCTTACACCATATGATGATTAATCTGCAAATTACCTTTACAGTTGACGTGAATGTATTTGGATACCATCACAGCACATATATTGTTTAAGCACTTGACTATCTGCAATGAATTCACTGACTAATTCATCTGAAACAATCCTCACATTTTAATTCAATACAACCATATATATATATATATATATAATAAAACAATTTAATGCTATTTTATTTTACAGGTAGGACAGTAATATTGTATAGATAATATGTGTAAAACATGAATAGATCGCCAATATAATCCATCCGTTTGTTCTGTTATTTCCTATATTTTCATTAATCTACAGAATGAACAATAATTTGACAATGTTACAGCGGATTTCACAGTGAGATAACGTCTCAAACCGCCTGACACAGCGGGAAGGGAGCGGGAGCTGCGGTGGGGGAGCTGAGGAAGGAGGAGAGAAGGATGACCAGAGTCAGGTGGAAAAGGAACATTTAAGGCGGGTATAAAATAGCCAATGTGGAGGGGGAGAAGCTGCGGGAGCGGATGGCAGACAGCGGGGCCTGAACAGCTGGACACTGTTGAGCAGGCGGTGGGGAATTGAGCTGCCGAGGGACCAGTCAGGCCGTGGGGTTGTGGCTGGTCTTCAGTGGAATGAGGCCACGCAGTGACTTAAACTCCAGCAAAAAAAAATACATTCAATCTTGTTCTGGCACCAAATCCACCAGCAGATTCAATTCAAGATATTTTAACAAGGAGACGTTTGCTCTATACAGCTCTTCACAACACAAGCTACAGAACACCCGAACCCCTGTGGGTCCTGTCCTCTCCAAATAGCCATGTGAGGCAATGCTGACAGACTGACATGGCTGGTGCTGGAGAGGACAAGAGCTGCAGGATCTGGCTGGGCTGCAGCTTATGTAGGGAAGAGCCAGGCAAACACGGCATTAGTCAAATAATAATAATAATAATAATATGATTACTCAATCCAAGTCAGTGTTGGACACGGCTGTGCACAACTAGATGCTGCATTTCTCTTTAAAGACAATTTACTTGACGATGCATCATGTGACACTCTCTGAGTCGTCTTGAAGACATGATCAGTCACGACAACAAATGCAAGAATTATTGTTATTTAACTCACCCGAACAGACAGCTGTATTATTATTATTATCGTTATAAAACCAATACTGGACGTGAAGAAATATTGTTTAGTACATTTGCAACAAGGGGGCAGGTAGTGTGTTGAATATGCTTCTCCTGCATGTGTTCACTTATTATTTATATTTATTTTCCTTTTTACTCCTCGTCATGTTTGTGCTCAATATAAACATCAAAGCAGCAGAGGGTTAGAGCGGTGAAGCCATTCTCCGACGCTGTCCTGTAAACCTGCGGTATTGTATCTCAGCTGCAGTTACAGTGAGGACAGAGTCACAGAGACACACACACAGGTCGGCGGGGCACTGGCTATGGTTCTGTGGATGATGGTCCCTATGCTACTGATTTAATATATGCTTTTCTCAGGGACCTGCCCTCGGCTGTCGCTAAGTTAATGCTCTCAGTCTGTGATGATCCAATCCTCCAGATCGATTACCGTCAATAGCAGCGGCGCAGGACGTGAAGTTTCAGCCGGTGTTTACAACACGGGGACTGGGAGCTGTGCATAAACCCCATGTGTATTGGCTTCTTATTGAATGGAAAGATTGTAAAATCTTTAGATTAAAAAGTGGAAGAAGAATCAAAATAAGTGATGTTGAAAATGCCTTAGAATTTGTAAATATCTTTGAAAGAATCAGCATTTTCTTATCTCCGCTTCTAAATCAGTGCAGAAAAAAATCTGCTTTATGTACCGCTATCAAGAGCAATGAGCAAATAAATACTTAAATATCATGCACTGGAATGGAACATTTACTGACATGTTTAACTCAATGGTTCTTCATTTCTTTATGTAAATCAATTTACTTTTACAAATTGCTTATTTGTCGCTGTTTTCAAAAACTTTAACTTTCATTTTATTGTGATACAATCAATATTATTTTGGTAAAAATTTTAATTGAAGGACATGTTACATCCACGCATTTCTCAGTCTCTTTGTCTCACTAAACAAGTGTCTTCTCATTGCTCAGGAGAAACTGCCACAGAAACAGCTTCACTGTAACAGGACCAGGTCCCTCAGTGTCAGGTATTCACTGTCAATTGTCGTTCTTGGACAACAACAGTCGATCCTTTCCTTTTGGGTCAATAAATAAAGCAAATACTAAACTCAAGATTGGAATGGATTCAGCCATTCAGTCTCTGCGCTCGGGAACTCCTTCCTCCAGTCCCCACGACTCGCTGCCTCTTTCCCCCTCAACTCTCTGCCTCTTTCCCCTCTGATGAAAAGCAACAGAACCCTATGCGGAAAGGCAATATTTGTGTTGAAACCTTCCTTCACATGCGAGTAATATGCATGTAACTTTCAATCAAAAAAGCTTAATTTTNCATAATCCATTCAACTATTTAATTTTAAATCAAGAGCTGCTGTGGCCTCCACCAACAGCAGGGAATTCAACTACATGTTAGTTATTGCTGATAAACTGCTCTATTATGAAGTGTAAAGTAAAACAAAGAAGCAACCAAGCCAGAATAATATTTAATGCATTATCTAAAACCATCAAAAATGTTATAAAATTCACACGACACATAATCTGCTTAGAATTACAACACTGACCATTGCTGACCATTCACATTGCTCCAGGACTCACAGGCAATTGCTTCCAATGCGTTGAATTCAATATTTAAAACAGTTTTCACTTTATGAGAAATGGTTTATGTATTTGCACAGCAATCCGTTTTTCAGACAAAAAAATTTTATTCGTGAATGATTGGGAAAATGATCATCCAAATATTTCCCATATTTTGATCAAAAATACAACTTTCTTTTGCCCTTTTCCCTTTTTTTCACTTTAAAATTTACCAACACCATGAAACGCCATATACCAAATTGCAATTCAGTAAATATAACTTGATTCTATTACACGATCAGTGTGTAAAGTGGTCAAGACTAACAGAGATTAATCACCTTCCTTAATTTTTAATAATAACACATAGTATGATTATGATGAAGATATATCAGAAACCATTAACTTACATGTCAGAATATGGAGAAGAAGGTAGATGACCAGTGACCGCAGCATCACAACTGGACAGTGTGACATTGAATTGAGGGACATCAAGCGAGTGCTGTCAACCACTGCCGTCTTGACCATCCAGCACCGGACAACAGCTCACCACAGACCAATGTCTCTGTCCATATAACCAATAGATTGTTGATAGGTATAAAATGAAGCATTCGCCTGACAAGATTCACCAATGAGCGGTGATATTACCGTATATGGATATAATTGCCAGTCTTTTCTCTTTGATCGTGCTTCCTGAGAGACCAATGGCGGAAATGTGGCTCATGAGTTGAGATGGGCCATCAAACATTTGTGCATTGTGTGTGTCCATCAGGATTACAGATACTGGGGTATGTGAGGGGGGGATGTGGATCAATGTGCAGCCCCAACATCTCTCTTGTGTTCTTGATGGGAGATGGACGCACAATTTGATCCACACACTTTGCAATCTATACATTTCCATCATGTTACATTGCATTGCATGTAATAACACGCACCAATGTTATAGCGCCTGATCATTTAATTGAGACGTCCCGAAGCGCTTCACAGAATAAACGGCCAAGTGAATTGACTGAATATTTTGGGGGCAAAAAGTAGCAGCTAATGGCGGTAAAATGAAGAATATGAAAAGCTGTTTTATCTTGTACTGAACAGTGGAATCAGAGGACATGGCCTGCAATGAAAGAAGGTAAATGCTGAAGAAATCTTCTGCAACAATACTTCAGTGCAAAAGGAGTAAACATGTGGAACAGTCTGCATAGCGAGACCGTGAGGAAAAAAGTGCTTTATTTCAGGATCAGTTGAGATAGGTTTCTGCAAGAAAATAATGTCTCGGGACACAGTATATGGTTTGGTACAAAGCATTTGAAGCGTCTCTCCGGATGGTGGAAGCCGAACTTGAAGGACCATGGTCTTTTTTAGCCGAAGAAATTCTGATATTTTTAAATCGTAATGCGGGTGTGTGTTGGTTTAAGAGAAACTTGTTCAAAGCCTTGTATAAAATGTGATCAGAAATACAGTTTAAAATAAAATTAATTATGTTAGCACAATCATTCATTCTCTTACTTGATCATTTTTAAATAAAGTTTGAATGGTTATATATAATCTCTCCTTCCTGTTTCGGGTATTGAAAGGAAAGTGATCAATGTTGACCTTGTGAATGATTGCACTGTAGGCCATCACATTAGTAGAGGAGGTGAGATGACTCTGGCTCCTGTTTAAAAATGGAGACAAGCTTAGTCATCAGCACATGAATAAAATTTTTAATTTAAATCACAGCTTTGGATCATAAGTTGACGTACACAGATATATTTTATACATAACTAAGGACAATGAGAAACATCTCCTAATGGGGGGCGCGGCGCCTGAGCAGCGACACAGTGAGAGTCTGTGAGTTTATTGTGGAATCTTCTCAGTCTCTGTGTCTGATCACCAGCGGCAGAGAGCGTGGGGCCCAGTGCTGCTCAACCTCAACACACCCTCACCCAGACCTCTCCCCAGTGAAGGAACAGGTCAAGGTTTCAGTCATCCTGACTGCATTCTCAGTGTAAATGTCTGACACACACAGTGACACTGCCACCTTCTCCCTGTGCCTTGTATAAACCAGTCAAGATTATGAGTGCAGATCCCCCAGAATATAGTTTCACTATTTTAGTATCTGGGTGATAGTCTGTTACACGACGTGAACAGATATAAAATGCAGCCGACAAGATATTCTGTGTAAAAAGTACCTTAAAGATATCCCAGCAAATCAAAATGCCTCCGAGACTATCACCGGTTTCCTATTGAATGTGAAACTCTTGCTCCAAATTGGGAGATGGGAGCGAGTCGACTACATCAGGCTCCACAGTTCAGTATCTTCCACTCAGAGCGGTTACAGCACAAACTTACAGAGGATGGAAACACTGCAGCGGATATTTACACTACACTAAAACTAGCAACACACCATGTACAACGACACCAAACTCCCGCACACATACACAAATGCATACACACACATTCACAAGCACACACACACATTATATAAACATACGCCGCAACATGAAAAGACAGTTACACATCAGGTATAAAAATACAGACATAGACAAAAACAAACAGTGGCACTCGGAACGCAACCATATCTAGGCCATGAATTCAGATGCCTCACAGAATATAATCACATCCTGCACATCAACCGAGCAACTACAGGCGAACTGCACCAATGTGAAGCCTTCACATTGAACCAAAACGTATTTTCTCATCAACAACACACAATTATTTTTTTAAGAATGTTTCTAAGCAAAACTCCTCCAGTATCTCCTGCAGCAATATAAGTGGTTTGACAGTATTAAACATAAGATTGTGGAATCATTTGTTGTGCGTTTACGGTTGCTGTTACCAGAGAGAGAGAGAGAGAAACAGAGAGAGCGCCAAGTGACCCAACACTCATATAATGTCTCAGAGCTGAGCCGCTCCTGAGCACAGAAGCTTCACAGGAAACGACGGCTGCTGCTGGCACTCAGGCCTCCTGAGACATTGGGCTGGAGAGACTGGGTGCCAGAGATGCTCAGGGTTACACAGGCTCAGGGCAAGAGAGGCTCAGAGCTGGAGAGGCTCAGGGCTGGAGAGGCTCAGGGCTGGAGCGGCTGAGGGTTGGAGAGTCTCAGGGCTGTAGCGGCTCAGGGCTGGAGAGGATGAGGGACGGAGAGGCACAGGGCTGGAGTGGCTCAGGCCTGGAGAGGCTCAGGGCTGGAGAGTCTCAGGGCTGGTGAGGCTCAGGGTTGTAAAGGTTCAGGGCTGGAGAGGCTGGAGAGGCTGAGTGCTGGTCAGAGCTGGAGAGGCTCAGGGCTGGAGAGGCTCAGCGCTGGAGATGCTCAGAGCTGGAGAGGCTCGGATTTGGAGGGGTTCAGGGTTGGAGAGGTTCAGTGCTTGAGAGTTTCATGGCTAGAGACGTTCAGGGCTGGATAGTCTCGGGGCTGGAGAGGCTTGTCTTTTTCTTTCTCTCTTTCAGTCGCCGTTGTTTAGAGCACCTCGTGTCTCTTCTTTTCTATTTCTGGTTCACTAACCGTTGGTTCATCAGATTTTGGCCGATGTCACCCTGTCCTTTTAGTGTAGTGACTTGGCCGCGTTCTCAGTTTCTCGCCGCTTGGCTCCGTTGAAACAAACCGCTGGTTATCATTGGTTGAAACACAAACTCTCCCAATATATAAGTTGCTCAATTTCACCGTTATCATCTCTGGACTCAAACGGTTACTGCAACTATGTCTCTGTGACCTCCAACACCTTTTGTCTCAACCGTTATTGAGTCTGCCCTGAATGTCCATCAGCTCCACAGTCTCTGAGCTCCAATGCCTGTGCCCTGTCCTGGGAACCCGTGTACTTCTGAGGCTTTGAGCTCCAATGTCTGTGCCCTGCCCTGGGTACCCGTGTCCTCCTGAGTCTCTGAGCTCAATGTCTGAGCTGCTGTGTTATTGTCTAGTTCAGGGTGAATATAGTTTTTTTTAAAAAATATTATTTAATTTTCCATTCTCTGAAATCAACTCTCTTTAATCTTACCTCGCCTTTGTGAATCATAACTGAATCCCAGTGCTGCACGGAAAGGCAGTTGAATTAGACTAAACACCTTTTACTTCCAAAGACAGGTCCAACAAATGTCCTTCTTTTGTGCTGTAATTTCTAAGACACTGTGATGCACCTTTGAGTACTAAAGATTCACATTTGCAACTGATGGCCAATAAAATCTGAGCAACCGGTTCTTTTCCTTCATTAAATCCACGTTGTTCGAATATGTGTGCATGTATGTGTGTGTGTGTGTGAGAGAGAGAGAGAGAGAGAGAGATAGAGAGATGGGGCGTGTGGGTGTTCTTCAGTGGGGGAAAGTCGGTAGGTTGATGTTGACGAGGAGGACTGGTAGCGGAATCTGCAGAGGTAGATCAACAGATAGATAAAAATTATTTTAGACGATATGAGCTTCACCACAAATATCCTGGTGCTTTGCAGCGGGAACTGGATGTGCAGTCGAAGTAAATGAAGGCCAATTTAACACATTAGATCAAGTTGTGTAAATCCACTATTATTAATACTAGAATTGTGAACAATAACGTCAGCATATGTAACAGCAAATAATAAAATATGTAGCACCAAACCGATCATCCTGAGCGTTTCTGTGCTATAATTACAGATCTCTCAAAGGCTATAGGAACAAGTCATTGTGGGATTTAATCCTCAGAGGCCAATGTGCTGACATCTGAGTTGTCTTCATACCCGACATCTCTGCCCACCAGAACTACCTCATGTCAATAAGTATAATCCTCATTTGATCACACATATTACGAATGACTTTCTTCTGAGCTATATATTGCTAAGGCTCCGTGCTGCCACTTTGTATTGTAAAGATTTACATTTAAACTGCTGTCAGATAACATTTGAACTCCTGCTTCTTTCCTGCCATAACACGTGTGTGAGTTTCTGCGTGTGTGTGTACAGCGAAATGCAAAGGGACAGATTATATTAACATTAACATGGAGTTTCTGGTGCTTTGCTGACGGATCTGGATGTCGAAATTGAAGTAATTCCCGGACGAATTAATACATTTGCAACTGGTGGCCGACAACATTGTTTCCTGCTTTAAATCAGCTGTGTTTTTGTGTGTGAAAGAGAGAGAAAAAGAGGCGGGCGATTGCGGGTTGGAGCAGTGGGGATCGGAGGGGAGTTTGCGGGACGAAGACTACTGGCAGCCGAAGCTGCTGAGGCAGATCGTACAGAAAGATAAAGAACATTTTAGTCGACACGGACTACACCACAGACTTTCAGGTGCTTTGCAGGAGAACATGGCTGTGCGTTTGAAGCAAATAACGGCCAAATAACACATTAGGTCGACTTATTTAAACCCACTATTATTGCAGTTAGAATTATGTCACATGATGCCTAAAATGTAACAGCAAAGAACAAACATGAAACAGGAAACAGAATTTTCACGAGAGTTTCAGTGCTATAATTACAGGCCTCTGAAACACTGTGGATCAAAGCTCTGTGGGATTTAAGCCTCAGAAGCCAATGTGCTCACATGTGTGCCGGTTTACACCCCACATGTCTACCCACCAGAGCTAACTCATCTGAGTAAGTGCAACAAATACTTGATCACAAATATTAGGTCTCTTCTGCCGATCAGAGGCGCATTAACACATTGGTACGAATGGTTATAATATTTACTCAAATTGGTTTAACATTGCTCTCACATGGCCCTCGATACTTGTTACAAGTAAAAATGACTTCTGTTGTAACATTCACTCATTAGCCTGGGATGTATTAACATTTTCCACGACCTACACGAATAATAATAACGAAGCAGTGATACTGATTAATCTATCATTATATACGATAACCTCAGCATTGCAAATGGATTGACAATATTCGCCCAAAAAAATTTCGCCTTCATTTGTTTGTGTAGGCAATACGCTAAATTCATTACTCGTGTGAAGATCAATGGTTTCTGAATATCAAGCATGGTCTCTGTATAACAGGCATGGTCCTGCTATAACAATAATATTGCTTGGATTTGATATGGTGCATTATCACATCTTCGGGACATCACAAAGTGCTTTACAGAATATACTATAAAAACCGTAGAATATACTGTAACTATTTGGATAACTTCACATAAAGCAACATGTTTGTACTTTGGGCTTTACCTATCTAGAACTTTGGTTTGTTTTCAGTAATAAAGGGTTAGCTTGAGAGTTCTTCAGCTCTGCTGTCTTGTCAGCTTTTGAGAACATTACAATCAGATAAGGAAGCCAGTCTGCAGCCTGCAATACCTCGGTTGACCACAGGGGAAGCAGATCTTTCTGTATTTGAAGAAGAAAGATCAACTTTTAATCTGCAAGGGAGGAAACTTTCACATACTATTTAATGCCAATTAATTTAACGAAGGCGGTATCTGAAATAATTCTCATTTCGTCCAGATAAATTGATACAGATTATTAAATCAGAAACTTTGAGGAACGCCGCTGAGGTTGTAGACGTAAGAGCAAATTAAGAAAACAAAATAGTTTTACTTTTGTCACAAAGGCAAAGGAATGTTGTGTTAAGCAATCTACTAACTTCAAACAATTCACGACAAATACTGTATTCTTCAACAAAAATAGATTATCGTAGATATTACCCAGACAGGATTTATGACGTTGCATCCCCAACATGAAAACATGGCTGAGACTAATTCACATTTCCTTATCAGAGACCAGTTCTTCATAATCTGGAACTGAAAAATAAAAGGTTGTGGGGGAAACGGCTGCAGAATGGGATGAAACCGATTGCAACCATTATTGAAGAAATCCTTTCATACAAGCACGATTGTCCATGATTTAAGTGGGCTGATCATAGCCACCGGGTGATCAAAGCCACCATCACATCCCCTGATGATCAGAGTCACCAGGTACCGGCTGATCATAGCCTGGTCCTTAACTTCAATGCCCTCTGAGCTTTTTGCCACAACCGACCGGTGCAAACTCCTCACAACCGACGAAATGATATGATTCCTCTCTTTGTCTGTTTACTCTCTCCTGCCCTGCCCTGCCCATCTCACCAATGGGTTTTCAGGCTATCTGCCCCTACTCTCTGCTATCGCATCCTGGAGACCATTTGCCTCTCCACTCCGCAAGTGATCTTGATAACATGATTTACCCTGAGCGACAAATATAGTTTGCCTTCTTTTGTCCATAATGGCAATAGGTTCCAATCATACGTGAAAGAAAGATCATTATATGTTGACACTTTCAGCCTGGTTGAGTTTGTAGCTCTCTCTCTCGCCTCCGATTCCGAATACTGTGGATTGAAGCCCAAACACAATGTGGAACTGGGCTTTGGCCAGAATGTCTGAATGGCATTTAATGGTATATATATCGGACTGCAAACTGATATTGCCCCGAATGACACCCAACTGCAGTGATGAGGAAGTGCTGCCTTGTTATTTTGGTGAGCTCCTTGTCTGTTATCTAATTTTTCGATCATATGAACAGAGTTTTGTGTTTTCTCATAAAAGCTGCGAGATTTATACCATGTCGGTGAAATTTAGTTCCAGGCCGAATACAAGCAGCATTTCCCAATCTGAGTATTCCCTTTTTATTATGTTTAGCTCACAAAATGTTCCAAACAATAACTGTAGAAAATAGAGATGCAAATACAAATGTGAAGTTTTGAAGAGAAAATTGTGTTTATAATATAACATGGGTCATCTATTTGTAGAACGTATGCATTAAATAGGGCCTATATTCTGCAGAGAAATATTGACCACCTTGATAGATTACACTAATGGATTAAACAAAACAATTAACAAAACAATAGTTGGAAGCATGGCACACATATACTGTTATTAACTGTATCGTGACGCAAATAATACAGACATGTATTGCAAAGGCTGTGCCTCGCAGTGTTGACCTTCAGACTGTGTCAGATTTACAGAAATATAATTGGTACGTAGTTAGTACAGAAACGTTTGGGAATGTAACTCTTTACTCCGCAAAGAGACACCCTAGGACCTTAGACTTTTATAGTACCGAAGAAAGGCATTCATTCGACGTGGACTTGAAAGCGAAAGCGACTTTGTCTAATTTGCAATGTGAGCAATGTGGAGAGATGTGTTGAGGGAGAGAGTTGCAGAAGTTACGTGGAGGAGGTGATGGAGAACATGATGGATTAAATGTCAGATGGTGGGGATCAAAGATTATTTTTGATGTTTAACCCAGGCCCGTTTGTCTGTTCAGGTGAAGTTTCGAGATTCCAGGGCGATATTGGAAATTAGCACTGAGTTACTCCCGGTGCTCGGGCCAACAGTCCTTCTAATTATATGCATGATTTGTTCTGGTCATTGCTGGAACACAACTGACTTCCGTGTGCGTGACGACATGAGCTGAGTGGGAGAATCCTTGTTCCCAGTGACTGATGTTTCCCTCCAATGCTGGTCAGACTATGTTGGCTGGTCTGACATTCCTTATCCTCTTAGGAAGGCAAGCAGGACATCCCAAAAGTGAATGCGTATTAAAAGACAACAGGGTCTTCAATATTTCCCCATTCATATCTCAAGGTCTTCATAAACCGATGCATAAGATTCGCTGAAAAACTGTGGTGTCTCAGTCTCTTGAAGACAAACTGACATTCGATGGCATGCAGAAGAATATTTCAGTGCTGTTGTCCGTTGAAGACTCATCAGCACAATGATGGGTTTCTGATCGTGATCAGTGAAATTATATTTGGTATGAAGTTTGTTTAACATAATTTCACTTTTGATATAAGAACTACCTGTGCAGTGTGTCTGTATAAAAGTTTGTCACTGAATATTCAAAACAGCGTAGGGGCAGCTTGTGAATCTGGTTTGAATGTATCCTTTATTAACTACATGCATTTATAAAGCTTCTTTCCCTGCATGAGCCCCTCCAATCAAACTTTTACTCAATGCACAGTATCGACTGCCCTGCTCCAAGTTACTGGTGACATTTATCTGAGACGAGGACTCTTCTACCTCCACTCAAAATCTCTTTGCTGTCTTCCACACTTATCCACACTATCTTTCTCTCATCTCTCTGCTCCACCTTCAAAATTCGGAACCATCCTATAACTGTAATGAGATACTTCACGCTTACCTATTCTAGCGTTACTTTTCGGACGTTTCAAATTGCTTCTTCTACTGTCCACAAACATACACATGCGGTGCTCATCAGAAATTCATCCTGGGGCCTATCCTTTCCACTATCTAAAAATTCCCACTGAGCAACATAAATTACAGACACAGGTTCATCTCCACAAGTTCATGACACACAACTGCCTTTGTCAGCTCCAACTTTTAACCCATCCCCTGGTCTTATGACTGATAGATTGTCAGCCATCAAGTGCTGCAAGATCTGGCAGTATCTTCACATCAATGTTCATCATACAGTTAATGCTATTGTACATTTGGCTTTACTTGTGGCTATAACAGGCCTGGACTCTGTATAGCAGGAATGGATTCTGTACAACACGTCTGGTTTCTGCATAATACATCTGGTTTCTGCATAACAGACTGGTACCTGTATAACTGTTCTGGTCTCTGTGTAACAGTCCTATTTTCTGCATAACAAGCATTCTTTCTGTATGAAAGGCCTGTTTTTATTATAGGCCCGGTCTCTGTATAAAGGCCAGCACTATGTACAAAAAGCCTTGGCTCTCTAATAGGAGCCTGTTTTTTATATAGCAGGCACCGTTTCTGTATTGGGTTCCACGTCCCTGTATAACAGGCCTGGCTTATACACGACAGGTTGGTTCTCTGTATAACATATCTAGTCTCTGTAAAATAAACCTGTTGTCCATAAAGTGAGCCTGGTCTCTGTATGGCAGTCCTGGTCTCTGAATAACAAGCATGGCCTATGTATAACAGGCCTGTTCAAGCTCTAACAATAATATTCCTTGCATTTGATATATTGCATTATCATACATTCGAGGCTCCACCAAGTGCGTCACAAAATATATTGTAAAATTGTGCAGGAATATACTGTAGCTATTTGGAAAATTGTCGTAAATGCAACAACAACCATTTAAAAAAATTACATTTATAGAACGCGTTTCCGTCGGGAAGACGTCGAAAAAAGCTGCACAGTCAGGTCTCGTCATAACATAACACAATACAAATATCCGAGTACTGGTTTGTAAATGTATTTTCTGTTGTTGTTTTTTCCGTGTCAGAGATATTATCAGAATGATTAACATGTTTGTTCAGTGATGCTGAATAAAACCACTGGGGATAAGAGTCAAATCTTCCCTGGAGATTTGTCACTGTTCTCATAAAGAGTTTCCAGAAAGCTGTCGTCTCAATCTGCTGCTTGAATCCAGTGCCTGTCGAGGTGACCCACAACAGCGTGTCAAAAATAAAATATGGAATATTTATCCATTTATGAGGTGGAAGCAATTTGTTATCCCATTCTTGCGGTGGTCGGCGTTCCTGGTAGGATAATATCAATCTTTTTTTATAAAATATTTGTGCATGTTCATTAAAAAGTTATTCATTGCTTAACGACAATTTTGCCTGATTTGATTCGTAATATTCGAGACTCAGAATTAGTGTTTCGTGCACTCCAATACCATGACCGAAAGCTTGAGCTGAAAGACCAGCTTAACGTGATTTGGGGGAGAGCGACTCTTTTAGAACTAAAGTAGTTTGGATAAAACTGTGTATCTGTTAGCCTGTTGGAAAGCTTGCACTTTGCCTCCAACTCAGAAGATTATGGGTTCAAGCCCTCCTTGGGACTTGGAATCAGATGTTCTAAATCACAGCTGCAATTCATTGGATGCATTCGGTGTGTTGCACAGTTGGGTGTGCGGTCCTGCGGATGAAACTTTCAACCGAAATCCCAGCTGCCTGTTGAGAACGATGTTAAAGATCTCATGGCACCACAATATTTGGAAAGAGAAAGCAGTTTCTCACTGTGTACTCACTGCCATGGTTGGTGTATATATTGCGGTTACGTCTCCAAAATACACACAATCCTCTTTACAGTGTGAGCCTTGACGCATATTGAAACATCCCAAAGAAGTGATAAATCGCATTACCAAATCCAAATAGTATCGTTATTAGTAAATTGCACAGAAACTCCACTTTAACTATTCCCTCTTGAGGGCAATTAAGTGATGATGCGCTATATCAAATGCAAGAATTATAAATTTATAACCTTAAACGGAAGATCCGACTGTTCCAGTTTAGTTGTACTGGGGCAGTATTCGAAAAGAGAAGGAATTTTATTCCGGTGTCATAGCCAACAATCTCCCAGATGCAAATTGACATTCACTTCATTACTGCTTGTCGGAAGTGGTTGTATGCAAACTGAGTATCCTAATTGTTTAAAAATAAACATCCACCACACTACAAAGTTTCAAAATGCCAGATGTTAGATTTGATACAATTTGTGTCAATCATGAATTTTAATAATTCCGCAGCAACACCATCCTCAATACTTGGGTTCAAAAGAATACCAACATCTATCAGGGCAAATGTTTGACAAGACAAATTTGTGGCATGCAATTTGATAAATTTAGCACCAATCTGACAGTCACTACTCTTTACTTTCCTTGCAGTTAACCTGTTGGCGATTCTGATCCTTTCCCGGGGGAATTGCGGTCTCTCAAAAGGCGTCACTCTCTACTTGATATCCATGGCTGCGGCAGATCTGATGGTCATTATCACTGATGTAATATTCAATCGCATTAATATTTTTTATTTCCCCATTAGTTTCTTGTTCTACACTCCCGTGTGCAGCCTCAGACTCGTTTTGATGGCCACGGCCACAAAATGTTCTGCCTGGTTTACAGTCGTTTTCACCTTCGATCGTTTTGTGGCGATTTGTTGTCAGAAGATGAAAATTACATATTGTTCTGTGAAAACTGCTAATTTGGTTATAACAATCGTGAGTGTGTTAAGCTGTGTCCAGTGTATTCCCTGGTACTTTATTTTTACTCCTAATGTGATAATTAACAATGTGCCGTTTTATTGCACTGCAAAACCCAGCTGTTTTACTTTGCCAATATGGAGAATGTTTCACCGAGTTTTTACTCCAAAAGTTGTTTTCCTTTTAATTTTCGTTTTCAATACTCTAACCATCAGACACATTTTATCAGCCAGCCGTTTCCGCAGTAGAATCAGTGTCAGTAATATTGGAGAGAAATAGAATGATGCAGAAATGGAAAAGCGAAGAAAATCAATCGTATTACTCTTCACTATATCGGCCAGTTTTGTACTGTTATGGATGACGACTATTATCTGTTCATTGAAGTGGCCAATTATAAACTTTAATTATGAAAAACGCATCTATAGCTCCCAATATATCTTCCAACAAATAGGTATTATGCTTCAGGTTTTCAGTTCATGCACCAACAACTGTATCTATGCTATGACACAGATTAAGTTTAGGGAGGAGCTGAAGAATATGTCTAAGCTTCCCTTTACTGTTGCTCGATGTAAGCAAAAAAATATTTTTGATGATAAAGAATGGAAGTTTACCCAGAAATACATTGCTTGGTTTTGATCTACACTTCTCATTTTTCGTATATACAATACGATCACAGCAGCCCAAAATGGGTCACTTAAAGTGCATTGTACTTCCAATCGAAGTGAGCAGCATTAACCGTTGCAAGGAATATGATAGCATTAATAATTGCACTTGACGTAGCGCCAAATTACGACTTCGAGACGTTTCAAAGAGCTTCACAAAATATGCTGCAAATCGTAGCGATTCTATATGTTTTGGTCACCTGGATTGAGTAATCTGAATCGTCCTGTGGCTTAATGGTGAGAACAGTCGCCTCTCAAGCGGGAAATCTTCTGTTCCATTTCTGGCATGGCGCAATGTTTGCAAATTTCCTTACTCAACACGCCTCGGTGAACCTTGCAGTAAGTAGGAATCCAGCTGTTAGTCGCTTGGCTGATCACTTTACCGGAATAAAATATTCTTTTTCAAAAAAGATTAATTAAGTCACTCAATCCACGATTGTTTGTGAGACATTGGTGTGTACAATGGGCTACCGCGTTTCATACAAAATATACAGTCAATTCACTTGACAGAATACTCCGAAGAGTCAGAGATCTATGTGCCCCAATGAGTGTCTGTGGCTGTAATTTCTAATTTCAGTGTTTGTGTAAACGAGAGAGTGAGCGAGAGAGACAGGCACAGTGAGCGATGAGCATGGTATATCTCTGTTTGTATATTTGTGAATGTGTTTGTCCCAATAACTGTCTGAGCACGGGAGACAGTTTGTGTGTGTGTGTTTGTGTGAGTGAGAGAGAAACAGATTAAGACTGAGTGTTTGATAGTTTAAGAGACAAATACAAAGTGCGGGACAGTGAGAGGCTTATTTGTGGAGAGAGACGGTGTGTGTGTGTGTGTGTGTGTCCCAGTGATTGTCTGAGGATCAGAGACAGTGCCTATGTTCCTATTTGTTTGTGTATCTTTGTGTTTATATGTGTGTGTGTTTGTGTGTGTGTGCGTGTATTTGTGTGAATGTGTGCGTGGCTGTGTGAATGAGAGCCAGAAGAGATTGCATGTATTTGTGAGAAAGAAAGAGATCGCATGTGTTTGAGAGAAAGAGAGAAACTGTGTTTGAGAGAATGAGAGACACTGTGTGTGTGAGACAGAGAGAGACTGTGTATGTGTCAGATAGAGAGAGACTGTGTGTTTGTGTGTGTGTGATTGAGACAGAGAGAGACTGTGTGTGTGTATGTGTGTGTGTGTGAGAGAGACAGGAAGAGACTGTTAGTGTGTCAGATAGAAAGAGACTGTGTGTGTGTGTGTGTGTGTGAGGCAGAAAGAGACTGCGAGTGTGTGTGTGCGAGATTGATAGAGACGGTGTGTGTGTGTGTGTATGTGTGTGTGAGAGAGAGAGACAGAGAGAGACTGTGTGTGTGTGATACAGAAAAAGACTGTGTCTTTGTCAGATAGAGAGACACTGTGTGTGTGTGTGTGTGTGAGAGAGAGAGAGAGAGAGAGAGAGACAGAGTGAGATTGTGTGTGTGCGAGAGAGAGACAGAAAGGACTGCGTGTGTGTGAGACAGAGAGAGATAACGTGCGTGTGTGTATGAAAGAGAGAGACGGAAAGAGACTGTGTGTGTGTGTTTCTGTGAGACAGAGAGCGACTGTGTGTGTGTGTGTGTGAGTTGCCCCTGAATCCAACCTCCTTTTACACTTGCACAAACACAACTGATCAATATCGGAGTCAGGACATGGCCCTCATTGCCAGCTCAGTCAGTGAGAGAGACAGACACACAGACACAGACTGTGTGGACATGTGTCTCTCCCTGTTTCTCTCTGACAACAGCTCCCAGGATGCCACGCGCGGGCCGGCCCCGTCACCAGAGGGATCTAAGCCGTGAGGCATGACGGGATCTGTGGTTTCCGGGCTCAGTGTCGCCGTCTGTGGCTGTGAGATTGATCTCATAGAGAGAGAGAGAGAGAGACAGAGCGAGGAAAGGACAGAGATAGAGACCTGTGACTGACCTGCAGCCGACATCTTCCCCCTTCTCACTCTGTCTCTTAATCTCTCTCACAATCACCCTCTCTCTTCCTCTCACACTTACCCTCTCTGTCCCTCTCGCAAACTCACCAACTCTATTTCTCTCTCTCTCTCTATCTCTCTGCCACTGTGTGTGTGTGTGTGTTTGTGTGAGTGACACAGGCTGATTGGTACTGGTACACTCTGGTGGCTGTCATTTTGTACTGCACAGCTTGTTGCTGTGTGTCAGACCCTCTTCTCGCCCCCTCGTTTACGTAATAATGATAATAATCATTTCATTTGATATAGCGCTTTTCACGTCTTCCATACGTCCCAACGTGCTTCACAGAAAAAACTCTAAAGTGAATGAACTGTATATTTGTGGGCGAACGCGGTAGCCAATTGCGCACAGCAATGTCCCCACAAACAGTCATGGATTGAAAATGACCAATTTATTTTTGTTTAGGAGGGATTATTACGCCAGCAAGCCTCACTCCTACGCTCACCCTCAAGTATCTACACCAAGATACCCCGCTCCTATCTAACGCCCTCATGGGATGTGAGAAAGTCTCCTCTCCTTCATTCACAGGGACAAGCAAACAGTCTCCGTGGTAAGCAATGGTTGATAGGAAAGAGAAAGATCTGGCCACTGACTCCATGATGACATGTGATTGACAGGAGAGTGAGAGTTATGCCCACTATCTCTATCAATTGTAATTGTAATGATAATTGTATGTAATTGTCTCTCTAAGATGGTACCATTTGTGGCCGAAAACCGCTATTATATTGCTGGTTCATTATATTATTGTCATTGGTTTGTTGGTAATGTGTTTTATTATTGTTGTTGTTGCTGTTATTATATTATAATGTTAGGTCAGTATATTGATATTTCAGTATCAGTAATGTATTTTCTTATTATGATCACTGATAGTCGTATAAATCAAAACCAACTTTCATTTATACAGCTCACTCCACGCCCGATTGACTATATATTTTATAGGTGAAACAAAGCAGCGAATTGCACAGAGTTAACACCCACAAAAACTCTATATGTGCTACAATAAAGCTGTAATTCACCCATAAAACAATTACTTCACTTTACATAATATCTTGCGAAGCGTTTTGTGTCTCGAATCCGTGATAAGACACTATAACAAATGCAAAAGCACATTGGAGATTCGAAGCGGGTTGGTGTCTGAGAAATCTGGCGAAAAATTAACCCTATGGGCTCTCTGACATTACCTACTGTTGTTGTTCTTCCTTTGTGGGGAACGGTTGGAGCCACTTTGCAGGGAGAATTTTGTGGTTTGCACTATATATCCGACAACGTTGCTCGGCTTACAACATAGCAGTGGTTCAGCTACACATCAGCCTTTGTCATTTGATATCATGTCCAGTATTAACCCTTTCATACAGCCTGAATTGGTATGATACAGACACCAGCGCATGGAGAACATGCCGTCTCCTTTCCCAATATTAGAGAGAAATGAGTGAGAGAAAGAGAGAGAAGAATCCCGAGTAAAATTGCGAGAGAGACAAAGAGTTTGAGCTTATTGCCAATGTGAGAGACACAGAGGGAAACAGACAGAGTGAGAGTGTGGGAGCCAAAGAAGGAGAAAGAGACACTGAGTGTGATAGACGCAGAGTGACTGAGAGAGAAAGAAAGTATTAAAAACACAGTATGAGAGAGACTGAAAGAAAGAGTGTTGCGTCAACAACAGCAGCAAAATTACATCTATAGAAAGCCGAAGAGGAGGAAGTCCCAAAGCGCCTAACGGTCCGGTGTCGGGGCCCGAGCATGGTTCAGGAGTGGCGTAGAGCTGAGCGAAGCCAGAAATGTGGGAGGGAGACCAAAGGCACTGTCGAAGAAAAGGGTGTTGAGAACGGCATTGAAGGAGGCAAGAGAGGAATCTAGGCGAAGGGAAATTGGGATGGGGTTCCAGGGTGTGGGGGAAGAGAGGCTGAATACCTGGACACCGATGGCAGGCGGGTCGGGCGGGAGCTATGGAGCAGGCCGGAGCCCGATGAACGGAGGGAGCGGGCAGGTTGGTAGTGAGCCAGCAGGTCAGAAAGTTAGGAGGCGGCAAGGCCATGGATGGTTTTAAAAGTGAGGACGAGGTTCTTGAACTCGAAATCGGACAGGCTTTCTGAGGTCACATCACTGAGGAACATCGCACTAAACAGTGCGAGTTTTGGAGGAGAAGCCATTTGTCTCGACGAAATTGAGGCGGTGCGAAAGGTGAGACTTGAACCAGTCAAGGACAGAACTTTGAAGAATGAGGTGGCAGGGGAGGCGGTGGTGGTGGATTGAGTGGTCCAAGGCGTCAAAGGAGGCTGAGAGCTCGAGGAGGAAGAAGAGGCAGAGAGAACCCTGGTCAAACATTCTCAAGTTGCCCGTTTGTGACTTTGACCAGAGCAGTTTCCATGCTGTGGAACCTCGGAGACAACGTCTCTCTCAAGGCCCTTGGATAGGAAAGGGAGGTTTGAGTTGGGCCGGTATCTATAAAACGGTATACCTGGATAGCGAGATAAACTTGCCGTGTGCAGCCGATATCAGTTTACACTATTACGAGAAACATCGCAAAATGAGTGAAACAAGTTAAGAGCTGTTCACCGCAATGTGGTTGATTGTTTTTCATAAACATAGAACATGCCGATTTAATAACAACCCGAGATGTTCTGATTCATCATGCGGTCACAGTAGTGAGTGCCAACATTTGGGATGTTATGGTATTCAGCAAAGCACCGTTGGGTTTTGAAACCAATATCTGCTGTTTACCAGGCACTCACATTACCACCGAAGCGTTGACACCGTTGTTTCACAACGGTTCATTTCATTGTTCCACCAATTTGGCTTCCTTCATTTTTGATCCACCAATTTGGCTTCTGACTTCACTGGATTGACAAAGCTACACTGATGCTTTGATTCTCTGCTCCTAATCTCGATCCTTTGATCCTCTGCTCCTAATCTTGTCGTGTGCATTTCCACTGCGCCCCAACACACAAACTGCCAACCGACATGACAACACACCGATAATTTACATATGTAAAGCGCTTTCCACATCAGTAGCATATCCCAGTGCGATGGAGAGACATGGACTTGGATCTTTGGAAGATTTGAGGATCAGGAGGTGTGGGGCGAGGGTTCGTAGATATAAGAGATTGGCCGAAGGAGCGACCGAAGAAGAGGGTCTTCAGACGTGCCTTCAACGAGATAAAGTAGGGGTCAGGGTGATGGTACTGTAGGGTAGAGTTCCAAAGGATGGGGATCAGACAGGCTGAAGGCCAGACTGCCTTTAGTGAAGCGGAGGAATTGGATCAGGCCTGAGTCCGCTGACTGAAGGACGTAGATAACGACCTTAGCCAACTTGCCAGCATCATCTCGTGACATCCAGGTTACTAGATCAATATTCCTCTGCCCCTGCCCTGCCCAGCGGTTGAGTGAATAGTCTTATTTTAATTATGATTAATATTATTTTATCATTGTTATTATTATCATTATTATAATTACTATTGTTCTTATTGTTTTATTACTGTTGCTATTATTATTAATTTTTTATTATTATTATGTCTGGAGCAGGATATGTTTTTAGCAATAGCCATTATGGATTTTAAAAAGAATTTCTTGTTGACAAAACTTAAGGTATTATCTGGGATGCAACAGAAGCAGACAATTGAAATGCAGTGCACAGAGTGCATTTCAATTTCCAGAACGGCTTTCATAAAGACCACATGAGAGGATGCTGGCTGAAATCAGTGCTTGTTGTATCATGAGGGGAGCTTGCAGATGGATTAAACAACTTGAAGAAAATCTCGGTTACGGTGACCGAAGAAACCAAGTGGGAGCAAGGCTGTGGAGGACATTGAAAGTGAGGACCAGGATATTGAACTCTATCCTCTGAGAGAAGGGTGCCAGTGAAGCAATGCTAGGATTGGAGGACACTTTTTTTAGAGATCTGAGAGACTTGCAACCTGTTTAGTAAGGATGTGCGGGGGTCACCAAGTTTTCGTCGTCGATTCCTGTATGTGATGGAAAAGTGGATGAGGATCTCGGTGGTCTGTGATGAGAGATAATGTTGCAGCAAAGCAATGTGGCCGAAATAGGGAAAGTAGTAGCTGTTCGTGGAACGAATGTGTGTCATAAAGGATAGTTGATGGTCGAAAAGGACGCCGAGTTCAGTATTGGCTCCGTGAGATATAGAGTGCATCCAAGAAGGTTGATGCTGTCTGCGCCCGAGTTGTAGAGACGTTGACGGGAACCAAACAGCAGGGCCTCGGAATTGTTGCCCGGCAAGCAGAAAAGTTTAGCTCTCATCCAGGACTTGATGCCGATGGGCAGTGTGTGAGGAACTGAGTGCTCCTGAGCACTTACCTCCTCTCCTCTTTCCTAAACGTTACAAATTCTGCCTTTGAGTGTTGCAGATCCTACATCTCACACCATATCCAGTTTGTCTGCACAAGTGGCTTCTTCTCCTGCCCTCGCACAGTCTCGTGTAGCGCTCTTCAGGGCTCTGTACTTGATGCTCTCCTTTTCAACTTATACGTGCTCGTTGTTGATAGCAGAAGGGATATTTGGTAGCAGAGGGTTATGCTACAGCGGATTCCGTCGTAAAATTGAGGACGATCTTTTCTATAGGCCCAGCCCATAAGTAAGTAGAGCAGAGCTTTTTCACTTCTTAAAGCTCCTGTAGATTGAGACAGAAACGATTGTTGCACTCCTCTCTGCAGTTCACTATGCAGTGCGTGTCTTCCTTGAATGCACGTTGTCGTGTAAGATGAACATCCCCTGGCCCACCAGCAGTGATCTGGATTTCGGACTATCTGGCTGCCTACTCTCTGTAACTCAATCCCAGACTGAAGTTCTGCAGCTCAGTTGTTAGAGCACTCGCCTTGCAAGCGAAAATTGGGTTGGATTCCAGGCAGGGCGTAACCCTGGGCAAGTTTCCTAACTCCACACGTCTGACAATATTTCCTCCAAAGCAAAAAAATATTAAATTGGACATTTTCATTTTGCAGCACATTCTTTGAGGCGCATTAATATGTCCAGAAGACGCGAGAAGCGCTGTGTCAACTGCAAGGATCATTAATATATTAACACAGAACACCCTGACGCCCTACGCGAGGGGTGGTTTGTTACTGCAAATTGTTGTTATTATCGGTTTTGAAAGCAGGACTCGTTTGCTCACGCATCTCTATCATGGTCCGTATCAAGACGTTCCTCATTCACCAGGCACTTGTTTAATTTACGTTTTACCAACTACTTGGCAAACATCCCTTCCTCGGGTCTCAATATTCTATGTACAAGTGTGTGAGTGTAATATATTTTTTAAGTTTACACAATTCCATGCACTACCTGAATTCAATTCAGCATCATAGCCGCAAGAATACATGTAAGAAATCCTGACTGTCTTGCGCCCTGGAACGTCTTTCCGACATGAAGGGCACGATGCAAGTCTAATTTGATGTTTCGTTTTCTGCTGTATTTGTCCTTGTAATTCCTGTAAGATGTTTTGACTGATATTGTTCCTTTCTTTGTGCATTTATTTTATATTACGCTTCATTTTTTAATGTGTTTTTATGTGTCTAGTTTTCAATTCACGATAATCAATTTAATCCGAGTGGTATACACGCAATTCTCAAGAGAACACATCATCTTGTGTGTTCATTCTTCTGGAAATAATTGGATTCATGGTCCGAGATGTAGTGTCTTGTTCCCTATAAGTACAAATTTATTTCAGTGTGACGGTAGTTTTCAGTGAATACTCTGCCTTCAGCAACAATATGCAATGCAGAGCATGGGACATCCAACGTTATATGCAATAATTACTATTTACTACCCCATTCTTGTAGCGTTTGGAATTCCTGGTAAGTCAATTTGGTAGCAATATTAGCAATGGTCAACAGGTTACTGCACTGGGTTACAGAACACAGTTTGTAAAGTAACATATCAGGTTATTGATGTCCGTAGAGAAAAATATGTATGTGTCGAAAGACAGTATGTTTTATTGCGCAGAAGAGCAAACGTTCCAGGGATTGGATGTGCGTTAAGTCAATGAAAATCGCATCATTAGTGGAAAGGGCTGTGTTAAAATTATACACAGATTTACAAAGATTGCACGGCACGCAATGGGGACACTGAGATGAATCTGACCATGTTGGTGTTTATAATGGCACCTCCAAGGCAAGTCCTTAACCATCCGACTTCGTCACTCCACACTCCACAACACAGCGCCTCCTGCTTGTCCCTGGCACCCTCCGCTCCACCATTGGATGTCCGCCACTCTTCTGTGGTGTGATTCGCTGCTCTGCATGCAGAGCGCTAGATAAGTGCAAGTTGATCTTGGTGTTGTTGTAATCCATAGAACTCATTACTCTCTCCCACAAACTTAAATCCCCCCCCTTTCTCTCAGGTGAATGCGTATTTTCCTCTTCTATACACCAAATAAAATCATCAATTCAGGCAACAACTTCTTCATTCTCTCTACCCTCTGGGAAGAGCAATTAGTTTTGGATCCCATCATAGCTCACTTATACTTGTGTCCTCTCGTAACGAACACCCATAAAGTGTCAACAACTTCCCAAATTGGCACAACCTGCACGACATGATAGATCCCGAACTATCTATCACCCCGACATCTCTGACCAGAATGATTCGATTTCATGGTCTGCATTACGCACCTCAGACCATGTCTCATACCCAACACTAAAACCCTCATTGATTGACGATTCGATTTCGTAATCCTCACCTTTACTCTCAAATCAATTTAAGTCCTGTCACCTCCCTGACTCTTTACCGCTCTGACTTGCTTACATTCCATAACTGTATCCCTGTTTGACTTAGTTGGCTTCCCTTCCATAGGATACTTGTCCCCGTTACTCCACCATCAGTGGCTGTGCTTTGAGACACTTCCCATCTCAAACTCTGTCTGAATTCCTACACTGTGTTCTCTCGTTATCTATCTTTAGATCTTATCTGAATACCTTCTTCTTTGATGGAGTCAATAGTCACTTCCACAGTCTCTGCCCAGCTCCGCTGGTTTTCAACACACAGGGATGCTCAATGCTTGAAAGTTATGTTTATGCAAGCTCTTTTGGCCCCAGAGTTCACACAGGAGCATAGAATAGGAAACTGAAGCAATAATTCTACCTTTGCAAAAAAAATTGCATAAGCAGCAGCTGGAGATTTGCATTCGGTCTCTTTCTAGGAAATAAGTCTAAGATTTGGAGAGTTGAAAGAAGCTTTACAAGTATGACAAAAGGAACAAATGTACTTTGGTAATGAGTAATGATTGCACAGCTTGGGTCTGTTTTCATTGGAGCAGAGAAGGTTGGTGAGGGACCTTATAGAGGAACAAAAATTTGTAGGAATTTGAAAGAGTGAAGAGTGAGGAACTATTTACACCAATGGTGAGTCGGTCCTTTGTGGCCAAAGTTGAAAGTTAATCACAAGAAGAAATAAATAGGGAGCTTTTGGTGATCTTTTAGCTCAGAGTATTGTTGGGATGTGGAGTGGGCTGACTATTACTGCGACAGAGGTATAGCCCATTTTGGGATTAAAGAGGCAACTGGATAAGATTTTAAAGAAAAGAGTATTAAAAAGCTGTATGGATATTTTGGGCAGTAAAACAGATACAAATTTTCTTCTGCGAGCCACTGTAGACCCTCTCGGCCGAATGGATTGCTTTGTGTTGTATAGTTCTCTGGTTCTATTATAACTTCTCTGAATCGAAAGTGATTTCCAATCTGATATAATGTATGTTGGTTTTAATCCAGATAAACGGCTATTAAAAGGAAGTGATTAATTTTGCATTTAAAAATCAAATTGGGCCATATTGCGGGAGCTATATAGCAAAAGCTCAACACCAAATAATTCCCAAAATATTTTAGTCCTGACAAAGCTTACTTCAGATCTTCTACATTATTGTTATATGGAACAGAGGAATATGATTCGAAAGCACAATACTTTAGTGGGTAATATTATTTTACGTCAAGATTGATTATTTGTATAAGGTAGTGTTTCAATGTTTGCTGTGGAAGATAAATGGTTGCAAGAAATTATAAAATTCTTGTTTGCTTATGTTCTCTTATCACCACGACCATTCAGTGAAAACGCAACCGTATATGACACATCTTTACATTTTTAACATAGCAATTTTTATTTGTATAAGTAACGTTTTCTGCTTTTATTGCTTCTGGCAGTTAATTTGCTGGCGATTGCGGTCCTGTTAAGAGGAAAGTGCGGTCTCTCCAAGTGCATCACTCGCTATTTGGTAGCCATGGTGGCGGCGGATCTCCTGGTTGTCCTTGTAGATGTGTTGCTGAATAAAATATACAATCTGTATTTCCCATTAAATATCTTACTCTACACTCCAGTGTGTAGTACGAGAGTTGTGTTGCTTAGTGTCGCTATGCACGGCTCTCTGTGGTTCACTGTGGCTTTCACTTTCGATAGTTTTGTAGCCATTTGCTGCCAAAAGCTGAAACCAATATATTGCACTGAGAGGATGGCCACAGTGGTCATTGTAACTCTGTCTATTTTCATCTGGTCACTGAGCATTCCCTGCTATTTTGCGTTTCATTCTTATGTTATCGTTAACAACACCCCGTGGTACTGCATCATCAAATCAAGCTTCCATATCTTGGACACCTGGAAAGCTTTTGAAAGGCTTCAACGTATTGTTCTTCCCATGTTTGGTTTTGCTTTCGTTTGCCTGTTTAACGCTCTGACTATCAGGAACATTCTTGTGGCCAATAAGGCCCGCAGGAGGCTTGTGGTTCAGAGAAATGCTGAGAAATCTATTGATACAGAGTTAGAAAACCGAAGAAAATCCGTTATTTTACTCTTCGCCATATCGCGTAGTCTTATACTGCTTTGGTTCACTTTTGTTTCATATTCCTTCAAATGGCAGCTTTCCAGTTTTAATTTCAATGCAATATTTGCCAATAATAAGCGGTACATAGTGCAAGAAACCGGAATCATGCTTCAAAGGTTGAGTTGCTGTACCAACACCTGCATTTATGCTTTGACACAGACGAAGTTCAGAGAACAGCTTCGGAATGGAATAGTTTATCCATTCCAGGTCGTTGCTAACTTCATAAAGTTACAGTAAGACTTGACTTCGCACATTGTTAAACTCAGGCAATATCAGTGAATGCATCCACAAAAAGGGAAGCCTTCTAACATGATGAATCAATTTACATGATTCGTTTGTTTTATCCAAATACGAAGGAATGTTTCATTGTGTATTCAAATACCAGCTGTTACAAACATGTTACTAAATGTGATTGAGAATGCTCAATGCGCTCGCCTACACAGAAGTGTTGAAAACGTGTTACTCGGAAGCATTTTATTTGTTGTGTGAATAAATCTTGGCAATAGAATAAAATATATTGATTTCTGATGAACATCTAAAAAGAAAAAACAGTTTGGCCCATTCATGAGTTGCTTTCCTTCGAATTTCTTTCAAATAATAATAAGAATCACGTTTGATATAACGTTTTTCACGTCTTCTGGATGTCTCAATGCGCTTCATTGTCAATATGAGTTGAGATTATATATATGAGCGAAACGCGGAAGCGATTTGCGCACCACAGAGTCCCACAAACAGTCGTGTATTGAGTGACCAAATCGATTTTATTTATTTGGAGCCGTTATTATCCCGAAAAATATGATTCGCGAACAACCTGATTCCTACTTGATTCAAGATAAAGAGAGGCAGGGTGTGGTTGACGATTGAAAGAATGTTTGAGAAATGGGGTTATATGTGTGAAAGGGCGTGTGGTGCTGGGTAGGGTTGATGTGGGGTCAAGGTGTGGTTGAGGGGCTTGGAGTGGCTAAGGATTGGCAGTAGCTTGGTGTGGTTGACGAAGGCGAGGAATTGATTGTGGCTGAGGGTGGGGGCGATTGGTTGACGGTAAGAGTGTGGGCCTGGGTAGAGTTGAGAATGAGGAAGGCTAGGTGCGGTTTTGGATTGAGAGAATCTGGGCGTACTTTGGTTGAGGAATGGGAGGGTCTCAATATCGGTGAAGGTGGGAGTGCTGGGTGAGGATTTAAGGAGAAAGAGGAGCGGCTGGGTATGGGAGCATAGGTCGAGGAGTTGGGATTGGGCATAGATGGGAATGGGCTTTTTGTGTGTGATCATGGGGAGGGGCTGAATCCCTTGGTGACATCAGTCACGGACATGGGATCAACTTCCGCACGTATGCAGATGACAACGAACTCTATCTTTCTGCCTCCACCCTCAACTCCAGGACCACTGTTGTCCCGACAGGTTGCCTGTCTGCCCCCAACCTCAACTCCAGGACCACTGCTGTCTCGACAGATTGCCTATCGGACATCAAGTCCTGGATGAATTTCTTACAGCTGAATGTGAACAAGACTGAGGTAGTATTGATTAGCTCGCGCCAGCGCCTCTACGACTTAGGCTCATGCAGCATCAACCTCATTGGTTGCACACTACTACTCACCAAGCCAGGCAGGAAACTAGGTGACTTGCTCAACACTCAAATGTCTTTTCCCGCCCAATTTCAAGCCATGACCAGATCTGCTTTCCCTCAACTCAGTAACATATCCCGACTCCGCCACTGCCTCACCTCTCAAGACAATGTCATCGGAAAACTCCTTCCCCCAGCCCTTCTCCACCCGACTCCAGCTCGAGTCTGAAATGCCGTACTTTGTCCTGCGCCTTGGGACGTCCTCCTGACGTGAAAAGCACTAGACAAATCCAATCTTGGTGTTGTTTTTGAGGGGATGTTGCTGGATGTGAGTGAGGTTGTGGAGGGGCTGTATTTTTTTGAGGATGGGCTGTTTGGGTTTGTTTTAGGATGGGGAGTGTTTGAGTGTTGTTTACTGTATGAATGGGGAGGGGTAACGGCAATATACAAAACAAATTACAATTGTGCTGCGGTCTTAATGTCAGAAAGACGTCCCAGTTGAACCGCCGAAGGGCCAATTATCCCCAGTTTCCTGTTTGCCCAAATCTGACATTTTCCCACACTGAATGTGGGGCGTGGATTATGGATGCCCCAAATCTATGCGGAAAGAGGACATTCGGCTTAAATGTCTATACCGGTATTTATGCTCCATATGAGTATCCTCCTCCCCCACCCCCCAGCTTCTACGTTTTCAACCAAAACTTTCTACTCCTTTCTCACTCATGTATCTGTGCAAATTTCAGTTAAATATATCTGTCGTATTAGACTTAACAACTCCTTCTGGCATAACGTTCCACATTCCCACTGTTCGCTGTGCGAAGAAACTTCTTCGATCTTTCCTACTTGGTCCACTTTTGATTGCTTTATACTGATGGCCCATGTTTTTCGTTTCGCCTCGAAGTGGAAATATGATTCCCACGTCTACCCTACGTCTACATCATTTTAAACACCGCAATCAGGTCAACCCTAGCACCCTTCTTTTCAAGAGAAACGAGCCCAAATATGTTCAGCATTACCTGATAGGTATAACCGCTCAGTTATGGGATGATCCTTGTGAATCTCCGTCGCACCCTCTCCAGTGCCTCCATATTTCTTATATAATATGGGGACCAGAGCTGTACGAAGTATTCTAAGTGTGGCATAATTATGTATAATCTTGCGTAATTCTTGTGAAATTTTGCTGTTCATCAGCAAATGTTTGTCAGTTAGTACTTCACCAAATGGTCACTCATTAAACATCGCTTGTATTTGGCGGCTCTCAATGTTTCAATCAGCGAGAAAACAGCTTTCATGGTGAGAAGCTGCAGAGTCAGACTCGCCATCCTGATGATAAACAAAACCACAATAATAAAAGAGGCTCTGCATAGTTCCACACTGCTTCTAAACTCTACTCAGTCCAACTGGTAAACATGGTGTTCATGCTGAGCTGGTCACCATGGTGTTAGTGATGAGCTGGTCACCATGGTGTCAGCGCTGATCAGGTTACCATGGTGTTAGGACTGAGCTGGTCACCATGATGCTCGTGCTGAGCTGTTCACAGTGGTGTGGATGCTGCGCTGGTCACCATGGTGTTAGAGCTGAGCTGGTCACCATGGTGTTAACACTGAGCTGGTTACCATGGCGGTATTGCTGTGCTGGTCACCACGTGTTAGTGCTGAACTGCTCACCATGGAGATAGTGCTGAGCTGGTCACCATGCTGTTAGTAGTGGGCTGGTCACCAAGTTGTCAGTTCTGAGCTGGTCACCATGAGGTTAGTGCTGAGGTGGTCACAATGGTACGAAAGCTGAGCTGGTCACCATATTGTTATTGCTGAGCTGGTCACCATGGTGATAGTGCTGAACTGGTCACCAATGTGATAGTACTGGGCTGGTCACCATGCTGTCAGTGATGAGCTGCTCACCATGGGGTTATTGCTGAGCTGATCATCATGGTGTTAGTGCTGAGCTGCTCACCATAGTGTTAGTTGCAAGCTGTTCACCATGGTGTTAGTGCTGAGCTGGTTACCGTGGTGTTAGTGATGACCTGGTCACCATGGTGCTAGTGGTAAATTGATCACCATGCTGTTATTGCTGTGCTGGTCACGATGTTGTTAGTGCTGAGCCGGTCACCATAGTATTAATGCTGAACGGGTCAACATGGTGTCAGTGCTGAGCTGCTCAATATTTTGTTCAGTGCTGAGATGGGCAGAGTGAGATCATCTGTCGCTTCTCTCGCTCTATGAATCCAAACACTCGAATTCCGTGATTCCTGCGATTACAACATCGCTATTAAATCAAACAAGACAGAAAAACAGTCGGACAAAAACACAGCAACTTTTACCTATATGGCGCCGCTCATGCAAGGCAGTGTCCAAGAGAGTCGGGTTGATGGGGAGACGTGGGCTCTTGGTTCCTCAATTAATGTCTGTTATTTTCAGCTTTATAGACAGCGCTCAGTCCTCCCGGTCTGACAATCAATAGCGCCAGCAACGATATGTTCTCTCATGTCACCAGTGGCAGTGCTCATTGTCACTCCTCCCGACCTCCACCTCAGACATCAGCCGCTCCCCTTCCCTCCACCCACAACTTTGAACCTGTATAACTCACCTCTCTTAAATCTATCATTTCCAACAAGAAGCCAACCAACTCCTCCCTTGACCACATCAGTTCTGGGTTACACCAAGGCGGCTCGCAAGCAGTGAACCCGAGCAAATGCGCTGGTTGGAAATCCAAAACCCATCTCTGTTTCTTGTCAGAGGCAACATTGCTGCCATATTTAATAAATCAATCAACGAGTGAAGCATGCGTGTCATTCGCCTGAAACATACAGTCACGAAACTCAGCTTTAATCCATTAGAAGCGATTAAGGACAACAACAAGATTACAGTTCTGTAGCGCCTTTCATGCCGGGATGGCGTCACAGAGAACTGAAAAGATTAAGACATCCTCCCGACACGAACACGCTCTATAAAATGTAACATTATTATATTTCGTATAGTTATGCTGTGCATAACATGTGTTCAAACAGAAATTTGGTAAACCTACATCGGTTGAAACAACATTTTAGTGAGCAAGAATGTAGTCTCCATTGTGCGCTTCATGATAGAATTAAAAATATTTGCAGCATAGAACAGGTCATTTGCTCCATTAAATGTCTCCTGACTCTTTGAAGGACAATCATTTGCATCAAGTTTACTTGCCCTATAGTTGACGCCCGCTTAGCTGTGTCTCTGGCTTTCTTGTGTATAATTATATGGATTATGTCACAATCGTTGCTCCTGTTAGGCCATTCCATATCCAAACCAATTTAGCAGAATGCAAATCTGCTAATATCGCCAGTTGCTAATTTTTTAAAGATCTAAACTGAAGCCTTCAGTCACTGATTTAACGTACTCTGGATATAATCTCTCAGCATCAAAAAACCCGACAGCTCACAACTCCCCCCATAATTTAAATTATCTTTACTGGATCATCCCTCAGTCATCATTGATCAGATTTCCACTCTTCCAAGTTTGTTGGTTTATTACTTGCAGAGCACTGGCTATGCAAGACAGCGACCTGGATTCGATTCCAAGCGCGGCGAAACATTGATTAAATGTCCTTACTCCACTCACTTCGTAATAAGCCTTCAAGAAAAAGAAGACAAAATATTTGGTCACTTCAATCGAGGACTGCGTGAGGGACACTGCTGTGCGCAATAGGCTGCCGCGATTTATCCACAAATATGCAGCCAATTTACTTAATAGAATATTTTGTGAAGCACTTTCAGACGTCTAGAAGATGTGAACAGCAATATATAATTTGCATGGATTATTAATATGTATTATTATCTTAATATGGAAACTTCATTTTTAATAAAGAACAAATAGACTGTTAAAATGAGTTTCACACAACATCTTGCCACGGTTTGCTATCTGCGGAAACCTGTGCTCTTTGAGCAGTGAGTCGTTTCCTGATCATCTGCAGATGAATATCGCATTAGTTGAAACGTTGATGAGCATCTCCACCAACAGCGAACACACACGCAACGTTCTCTCATTGCCTGCGAGTAACGGCAGTGACATTTGAAGCAACAAATTGCATTTAAACAATCTGAAACATCAATTGGAGGATCAACTTATCATCATTCAAATGCACATTTTTCTATTGAAAATTTGACATGGTAATAGTATTATTACAAGGCCGTTCAACGACAAACTTGCCATAAGTTGCTCCTCAATCAGAACAGGCTGGAAGGCGCAGAACACCCCCACCCTTGTTCTTTCAAAAGTTCTTTACAAAGACGTATAAAAGGCTTCACAGCACAGAAATAGGCTACTCAATCCAACCTTCCTGTGTCAGTGTTTCTACTACACATTTATCCCCTTTCCATTGTCATCTCTCATTCTCCTGCATACCACATATTCCCCTCCTTAAAATTCCCTTTTAAGTCGCGGTATTATTCTTGTTTTCTCCTGATTTTGCGTTCTCCATCTCAAGTGAGCAAACCACTGACGCTAACCTCATCAAATCCATTCAGAATTTGATACAGCTCTGTCGAATCACCGCTTAAAAGTTTCTTTCGCAGCGAAAAGAGACGAAATCGGTCCCATCTATCCAGTCTGGAAAACCATCGTCAACTTCGTGTACCTAAGATGAGCTACGTCCTTCTGCTATGTGTTCCTGCAGAGTGTATCGTGTAAACAGAAAGATATTCCAAAATTCCATCCGAACATACAAGCGGTGGGAATGTGGCGGGCAGGTGTCTACTGGTAAGGAGCTCGCCGTCAACAGCGCAGTAATTACACCGCTTTTCGTAGCGTCGTCCTTTAGTTCCCAATCCTGAAGTGGGGTTTGAACCCACAACATCTTGAAATATATGTGAGAATCCTACAAGTTGAGCCAGGCTGACACCTCATTGCAATCTGGTTGACAATAGTAAATTTGATATGTTTACTTCCTTCAGATAAATTCACCAACTCATTACTTCCTCTCTTCCTCACACCATCTCAGCCTCACCTCTTCCAGTTCTCAGAACCACTGCTGGTTCTCCAATGTTATGTCTCTACTCTTTTGGCAACTGAGACATAGGATTGGTGTTTCCAAAGATAACTTTCCGGTGCAGTGCTGGATGAGCTCCCTTCCTTTTCTGTTGGTACATTCCATTGCTTCTCTTGTGGTATCAAACCGAAGTCCCAGCTTAACTTGAGTTTTTGGAGTCCTGTAGCTCAGTGTTTAGAGCACTCGCTTTGCAAGCGAGATACCTGGGTTCAATTCCAGGCAGGTCAGGGCGAAACCTTGGGCAAATTTCCTCACTCCACACGCCTAATAATAATCCCTCCAAAAACCAAAAACAATAATAAATTGGTCATTTTCAATCTACGACTGTTTGTGGAACATTGCTGTGCGCAATTGGCTGCCGCGTTCGCCCACAAACATACAGTCCATTCACTTTACAGTATATTCTGTGAAGCGCTTTGGGACGTCCTCCCGACTTGAAAAGCGCTATATCAAATGCAAGGATTATTATTATTATTATTATTAACATTAAAGATTGGACAGTCCTATTCAAAAATATGAACTGTCAATATCCTCACTGCTATCAGAGTTTTCAAGCGCATCAATCCATTCCTAATTAACTTCCCCTCGCTTCCTGTCAATGAACATTAATTTCTAGGTCCTCGCATATTAATCGTTCACACTCGAGCACTAACTCTCTGATAAGGGGCAGCCGTCTCCTACGCCCACTCCATCGATTCAGTCAACACCAACCTGATACAATTCGTGGCACCATCCTTGACATCACTAGTGACCAAGCTTTCAGTCATTATTGTTCTTCCCTCTGGAACTCCCTGGATATTTTCCTCCATGATTTGCTGTTTGTAACTATCTTCGATTTTAATCTTAAAACCAACCTTTTTGTATAGCCGTGGAGGATGGTTCCCCCTTGTTTTTTGATGAAGGAATTATCCCAATCAGTGGCTCTCACAATAATCTCTCAATCACATGGCACACACACACAGGCACACACACACACACACAAAATGACACACACAAACACACGGACACACACAGAGATCGAGAAAACCTCAGGCTCCGACAGAGAACCATAACCACACACAAACAATGACAGTGTATTCAGTTTCTCACTGACTCTCACCAATCAAACAGATAAACTATCAAAAGAGTCTCACATATGCGCACACCCTGTTCTTGATTCACAGTGAAATGTATTGATTTATTTGTAAGTTTGTTACAATCAATTCATTCCCACAACAATTATCGCACAGTCATTGGGGTCTGTATTGTAATATGTTTCCGAAATCCTGCAGTATAAGATAAACATAACTTGTGTTGTCCACAGTAATATAAAATTTGCAGAAACAGCAAAGAGTAAAATGATGGATTTCCTTCTGCGCTTCATCTCTGAATCACTGTCACTCGCTCCTGTTTTCCTTCCCGCATTACTCTGTCCCCGCAATCTACAGCGGGCTCGACTGGACACCAATATGTGCCTGACAGTCAGGGCGTTAAGCAGCAGAATCAGTACGAATGGAATAATCGGAGTTAGTATAAGATCGAGCAGATCAAACGCTATCCATGTGAGAGAAGTAGAAAAGTCTATTTTAACTGCGCACCCCCACGGTATATTGTAAACTTTTTGCACTGATATCAATACAAAATACCAGGGAATGTTTTGCCCAATGAAGAAGAAATTGAATACGGCTATCACAACACAAGCAGTTTTTTCGGTGCAATATTTTGTTTTCAGTTGTTGGGATCAAATAGCCAGATATCGATCAACAGTAAAATTCACAGTAAACCAGACAGAAATTGTCGTCGTTGTTGCATCCAAGAACAATATGAGTCGGCAAAAATGAGTGATGAACACGAAGGAATTTGGGAAGTAGTAATGAATAATTTGATTGAAAATCACTTCGGTAAAAACCACCATTAGATCTGCCACTGACATAGCCAACAGATAGCAAGTGGTGCATTTGCAGAAACCACACCTCCCTCGAGACAGGTTCAAAATCGACACGAGGTTAGCTGCAATAAGAGAAATAACCATTAATAGTAATCTGTTACTGCAGTCGATGTGGCGTCGACAAACACAAATAAGTGGAAATTTACACGACTTTGAGCTGGGGCAATTGTCACCTACCCCACGAAAAATCCGTATCCCTTGCACAAGAAAGAAAGTAATTCCAACCCTGCCTCACTGTTCATCAACAAACTGTATTGAGCTCGTATTAAATTAAGCTCGCTTCCTGTTAACAAATCTAAGTTGAATGGCTTTATTCAACTCATATCTAGTTATTAATATCTCCCATAGTATAGCCGGTAAACTTTGCTCATAATATATCTGAGATATATGACGTCTCTCTGATCCTATCCTTGATTTTTAAACACAGTTGACACAATCACTATTGGGCAGCCTCCTCCCTCAAATTTTGTAACAAGGATATTAGTAAAATGGAAGCCACGGTAGAATTGTTTTGCCCGCTATATATGCTTGTTGGCATTTTCACCTCTGTCGAGCACAAAATATTTAATACAATAAAATGCATCCTCATCCAGCTATTGACTATCCAGTCATAACTCCACCATTCAACAACCCCCACCCCAAGACCGCTCCGCGCACACACACACACACATATCAACCCTCTAGTGCATATACAATTCACATACTCCATTCAACAAGCGAACCCCCTGCTTCCAACAAGTGTCAGGTCTTCTTCATAACTTCTACCCTCGGTTGCTGAAAACACTTCAAATATTGTCTCAAACTTGACCCACAAACTCTATTTAATCTTCAACAATATTTTCCAATAGATTATCTGTAAGAGACCTTTATAATCTTACAAGCTCGTTCACCATAAATACTGTGAATTACTTTCAACCCAGTCTTCTCATCACAGCCTGCGCTCACTTCACTGGGATCCCGGCATTTGTGGAACTTGATTCCTTACCACTTAAATTACCTCCATTGTCACCTCTACCTCACTCCTATCTATTTTTATTGAAATTGGTCTTGCGTGACAAATGAGCAAAGGAACTGCTGCAAACAGTGAACAAGAACAAATGTTAGTCTCGATCAAAGAAAACTGTTCAAGAATTCCATGTCCTTTTGTGAGACCATGCTGGGTGTAAATTGGCTAACAAAGAATTTCACAAACATTACTGTATACTTGTTGTGATGGCTGGATGAGGCGATAAGACACCGTATCATATGAAAGGATTATAATTTTTTAAATCTTTGCTGAAAGGAATGGAATTGCAGATTAATTTGGATATCAACACGCATGACTTCACCAAGTTGGGAAGACAGATAAACAAAATTGTAAAGAAAACAATTGTTATAGCAGATCTTTAAAATTAGGTTTAAAAGATGGATTTCAAGCAGGTAGTTCACATCCTCTGTAAATCTTATTTAGCTTGCAGTAAGGATACTGCTTCCAATTTGGTCATGGTATGATTGGAATGAAATAATCAAAACGATAATCAGAGGTTGCAAAGAAGATTTGTTGGGCTCATAACAGAATATCAACTGAAGAAATTTAGCAATCTGCGGAGCTCAGGACAATACTTTACAAGCAAAGAGCAGTTGGGTATGGAATGCTCCGCTGTACGTGTTGACGCAGAATCGACAATAGCTTTAAGAAGGCAATAGGTAAATAAACTAGAGCAAAATGTAGTAATCCGAAATTGTCTTGTTTGCTCCCAGAGATCTGTGAATCAAGGTGCAAGTTGCGTTACGACCTGTTTCTGGAAACCTAATCCCTCACGGGATTTACTGCAAAGTAAAGTGGCTCTGTTTCATAGGCGAATAAGTCACCAAATTTTCACAAAATATCCCAAGAACAATTAATGGAATGATAAATTTTGACTTCGACATTGATGGCCAGATGTGGTGATCCACATTTAACTTTTTTTGGAAAGGAGGAAATTTCCGAAAATCCAATGCATCTATTGTGCCACATGTTTTGCCAGACTCAATATAGAGAGGGGATTTCCAACCCACAGCCTTGTGAATCGGAGGCGTTGCTATCAATTGAGGCAGGCTGACCCACAGACAAAATGTAAATCGATGTTCTTAAAGATAAAACAATTTTGGACACTTTGTAACTATGTGAATTCTGGAGGCTGAGTATTCCAGCTATGTTTATTGCACAATAAATCACAGTCTATGAACCGGCAGAGAACAGATGCTGTCCTTCATGAATCCGTGATCAATCTTCCATCTTCCAGTGTCTTACTTTCACATATTTCTTTCATGAGAACATTATCGCATTAGCAGACTGATTCGTATTACTTTAATTGCGACAAGTTACTCTTATCTAATGACAACGTGTTAAGGACCTATTAGAATAAAATTTTACATTAACATTTCGGTATTAATATCAATTTTACATTGACTAACAATGATCTTTCTTCGTCCGAATATGTGCAAGCGCTGTGTAGCTTTCTCTTGTAAAGAATGCAGTCGTATGCAAATGAGACTTTAACAAGACACTTTACCTTCTCACTCTCATGACAGCTGTTCCAACAATGTAACACTCCCACTCTATTTCAGTCTCTTTTCAAGTTTCAGGTCACTATTCCAATATTTGTCTTGAATAATGCTCACAATAGACGCGTTTTAATAGCAACGAGGAAATCTTCGTTGAGCAATATTATTGCTTGAGTTGGATAAGTTTCATGCATGTTAAAAAAAATAATTTCGTTACCTGTTTTGCACAACTTATCTGAATGATTTTTTTTATCAACCACTTGTAACATCCATGCGAAAATCCGTCGCCGTACCTGCAATATCTGACGTGCTACCCCGTCAGAAGGGAATATAAATCAAATTATTAAAGCTAAGTACATATCCAAACGACGTCCACACATCCCCAACACTTTCAAATATAAATCACACTTGGTTGGAATTGAAGGCTCACTAATAATAATAATAATAATAATCCTTGCATTTGATATAGCGCTTTTCACGTCGGGAGGACGTCCCAAAGCGCTTCACAGAACATACTGCAAAGTGAATTGACTGTATATTTGTGGGCGAACGCGGCAGCCAATTGCGCACAGCAATGTCCCACAAACAGTCGTAGATTGAAAATGACCAATTTATTATTGCTTTGGGTTTTGGAGGGATTATTATTAGGCTCTGTGTGGAGTAAGGAAACTTGCCCAAGGTTTCGCCCTCTGCCTGGAATTGAACTCAGGTCTCTCGCTTGCAAAGCGAGTGCTCTAACCACTGAGCTACAGGACTCCACTATTTCCCTGGGTTCTTTTTTGCAAAATATTCAAACCACGCTGAGCAATTTAATTGTGGAAACCACTCTGTGCCAGTAAAAGAAGGAAAATTCTCTGCATTTAACTTTTCATCGAATGCCAGCAGATGTTTAATCTCCATCACGGGAGGTAGTCTGACCGCCAGCTTCACATTGTAAAGAAAACAACGCTAAAATTGCAGCGAATCCACTCGGTCTGCATTCGAGTTTTAGTTTCCATTGTGAGACCAGTTTCTCACATAATGCACGTAACTACAGCTCTCTGATTCACAGGGATAAGAATCAGAGAAAAAAAAAGTGAGAGAGTGCGTGGGAAAGAGAGAGTGAGAGAGAAATAGAGAATGTGCGTGCGAGAGAGAGAGAGTGCGCGAGAGAGAGAGCGCTACTAACAATTGGCTGAGCACTTTACTGCATATTGAAGTAAGTAATGACGTGGATAAATTACTTGCCAGGAACTCCAACAGCAGCGAGAATCGGGTAGTAAATGTACTGAATCTTGTGAATTAGCGGAGCTGTCATCTTCACTGAGAAAGAACGATACCTCTTCTCGTTAAAGGCAGTATCTCGCACTGACACGATGAAATCGAGTTCGTCAGCTAGAGTTTTATTTTAATCGAAAAGGAACTCTTTAATTACCACGTGATCAACGAAACGTTGCGTCAGTTAATATCCGAAAAACAACAAGATTACATATGTATAAAAATGAAATCAACAAGTATATCATTTAAAAAATGGCAATCACCCCATGTATGTAATTGAAGGCACAGTGATTCCCTGAAGGCACGCACCCTGAACAGTTAGTGCCGGAGAGTATGAAGCACAGGTTTACAAGTAGCAAGAGAGTAGGTGCTCAGGTTCACTCAGGTACATTTGGACATTAATTAGATTACCCTGAAACGATTGCCACAGAAATTTACACTCTATAAAATAGCAAAATAAATTTCATACATTATTACGGCGAAATGAAAAATATTTCTCAGCGAAATTATGCTGCAGTGATTGCCTTACATAAGCGTTAATTTATTTCGCAGTCAATCATGGAAAGCAGTTGGAGAACTTCTAACGTGAAAAGGCACTTTACCAAATTCCAGCATTAATTTTGTTAGAGCAAAATAATTTGCTGGGCGGAAGAGTCTCAATCTCTGTCAAGTTCATCTTCCACCAACTTGGCATGCCGTGTCCCAAACTATACAATGTATCCTAAGATATTAATTTCCAGCAGAAATCTATCTATTTGTCATGGAAATGACATTTCCTGATTCTACTGCCCACCATGGAAGCCTGTTCCATCAGTTTACTGCACGCACAGAAGTCGATTTTTACAGATTATTCAGAAACCCTCCACCATCTTCAGACGGCTGCTGTTTCCACTTTATTCTATTTATTTATTAAACAAATTGTGGTTTCAAACGCAACACAAAAACATGTGGCAGTGGGCTTGGCGGTAACACCCTTGCAGCTGAATCAGAAGGTTGTGGGTTCAAGCTCCAGGTCAAGAGATGGAATCGCACTCTCAGTTGCAGCCCTCAGCGTTTTGCATTGTGGGACGTGTTGCACTTTGGATGAGGTGTTAAACTCGGGTCCGGTCTTCGTGTTCACCTACACTGTAAAAAACATAGGGGAGTTTCTCCAAATATCGTCGCCAATAATCTCCCAAATAATATTTGTTATTCACTCCATGTTTGTGCACAAACTGACTTCTTCAACCAAATACGTTTACTGCGCCGTAAAGTATAATTTTTGAGGAACTATGTAATAAGGCGCTATATCAAACACAAGAATTATTATTAAAGGAACGTAAGAGCATAACAAATCGCTCGACGGAAGAACACCAAGGTCCAGCTAGTTTGCCATCCTGGAAGACTCTTCATCTAATTTATTCTTAAAACAAACAACATTTTCTGTTTCTACTGCGTCTCTAGGGAGCCTGCTCCTTATGTTTACTACTCACTCAGTTTGTTGTGTTCCCATTGATTTGTTCTGAATTTACTCCCTGTAAGCTGCATGTCTTGTTCACTGGTTCTGCTGTTCAGCAAAACATTAAAGAGCTTGTCAAGGTATACATCATCCATTCCCTTCAGAAAGTCTACGACCGTAATAATAACTCCGCTCAAACTTCTCCAGTCCAGTGTACAAATTTTCGGTCTTTCTGATCATTCCTCGATGGCCAATGCCTCTGACTCCAGCTCATATTATTTGTTATTTACCTTTATGCTATCTGTGGTATTAATTATATTATTATTTCCTTGAAATTTGTTACAACAATAACGTTTTGCATTTACACCGCACCCAGCACAATGAGAAGTGTGATTTAGCAGTTAACAATGCATGAGCTTGAGGTTGACTCATGTAGTCAGGCAAGTCATCGGATGTACGGTCACAAGAAGTTCAGGTAGGAATAGAAGATGGGCAAAAATATGGAAATGGAGAGAGACAAAAAAGGAATTGCCTCACTATGAGCACCAATTGCCTGAAACCATGGAAGATAATGGGAAGGTGATGACGGCATAAGATTAGGCAGGAGCTGGCTGATGTGCGGCACATAGGTGGAATGTGTGCAGACTTGAAAAGAAGAAAGACAACAATAACGTGCATTAGTAGCACATTTCTCAATGGCTATGTTTTGGGAGAACTCCACAGGAACAATGTTTTGACAATTAACAAAGGAGTAGAGAAGAGGAAGCAGAGGTAGAACTGCAAGCGAGGCTGAAAAGCTTTTGGGGTGATCGGGGTAGCTGACATATACTGGAAATCATCACAATGCTTAAGACTCTCTTAACCAACCTGACATTTCCAGTAAAGGGTTTGTCATTCCAAATCCTACCAATGAACCAGACGATGCATTCAGAAGCGATCTCCAGGAGTAGCGTAGAGCTCCCTAACTCAGCAATGAGATGAGTTGGATCATGTTGGAGGAATGGCTTGTGTCTGACATTGTGTTTCCTAATATGTCAACTCGGAATTAGTTCAGCTGGAAAAATACCACATGTATCAACTCATTCAATGAGGAGTGTCACTAACTGGGCATTTGACTTCCGATAGTTGTAGTTTTGAGCATTGACGAGAAAAACAGCATGTAATAAATGTATTAACGAACACTTGTTGTCTTCGTGCAGTCGTTCATTAAAACCAACTTCATATCATAAATTGCAAGACACTTTCCATATGCATGTTGGTTGGGAATGCAATTTTTGAAAGTCAGAGATATGAAAGCTAATCCTTGAATTTAATAGCATGGCTTACCACACTATTGAGACGTCTCAGAGCGCTTTACTTAATATACTCTGAAGCTAATTGACCGCATACTTAATGGGCGAAACGTAACTGGCAATTGAGTAAAGTAGCGTCACACAAACAGTCGTGAATTGAGTGACCAAATAGTTTTTTGTTCTAATTTTTTCAGGGAATATTGCCTCCGGAAACGTTATCTGACAATCATCTAACAAACTGATTTCTACTTACTGCTGGTTAAACGCAGGCGTGTGGATTAAACAAATGCAAGGAAACTTGGCTAGATGTTCTCCTTGTCCCAGAATCAAACCCAGATCGTTTCCATTGAAAGCGATTGCAATAACCACTAACCTACCGGAATCCATTGCATTCAGTTATTTAAAATAAATGTTAAAATTCAGACAGGATTACAGTTGTGCTTTTACAGCTAAGGCACTATTTACAAATTCCTGCTCAACCAACGAAGACTGATGGGTGACCATCTGATTTTTGTTTTTTCGATTGGAACAAACCTGATATTTAATTCAAATATTCCATATTTGACATTTTTTACAGCAAGATATTTTATAGGCACGAACCTTGCAATGGTTACTAACTGTTACACAGAACACAATTAAAAGATTACAATCTCCAAGTAATATGAACCCCTTCCCAAACAGGATCATCTACTTCAGAGCTTCAATCTACGCCAGAATCACGTTCAAACAATCGGGATCATCAACAATAAGCTAAGTCTATGTCATGCGAATCAAAAGAACAACTGAATGTAAAACGGTAGCTGAACTCTGCTACAGAGTGTATAATTATGGTTTAGGAAATCTAGTCACATAACATATCGACAGTAAAGGTGAGCACGGCATGCTGCTACTGCTCTTGCTTTGAGCAACACAACCATGCAAATAAAATTGAGGATGGCGCAGAATTCTTGAACTAGAATTAAAAATTGCCTTTGTTTCAGCAACTTTCACTTTTGGAAAGCGTCGAAAAATATGAAGCGTTATGCGTTTGCACAGAAAATCGGAGGTGGAAGAGGAAGAATTCGGAAGAAATGAACGAGTATAGCGGGGAGGATGACTGAAGGCCTGGCTACAGAGGGCATTCTACAGATGGACAATGAATGCAGAGATGGAAGAGGCGAGGCAATGGAAACAGAGACAGGAGATCCAAAGAGAGGGGACATGTAGGTTGAAAGAAAGCCTATCGATTATGTGTTGGGCAATGCCATGACGTGAGGCAAGCCGGCAGCTGGTGATAAGAGGGAAAGAGCAGGAAAATTATAATTTTTTTAATTTTGACATAAATCCTCTTTCACGCATTCATCATATCTCGGTTGAATACATCAACTCCCTGTTTTTTGGCTTCCTAACTCTTTCCTCCACAAGAAAGTTTCAGCTATAGCGATACTGTGGAGGAAACAGTTGAGAGGGCCAAGAAATCTGCATATTGTGCCATCTCCCGAAGAGGCTCCGTGTCCCCATCAATCTCACCCTCGGCTCCATTGGCACACCGTTCCTAAGAGCATACAATTCAAAATGCTCGCCATCGCTTTCAAGACCCTCCGCGGCCTTGCCAATTGGTACGTCAGTGACGTGCTAACCTGTCCGCTTTCTCGGCTCAGCAGACTCTCGCCTGCTATTTGTCTTCGGCGTGGCCTGATCCAACATCGGAATTCGGCCAGTATCCTCTCCGTTTAGTAACCATCCCACATTTGCTTTGCCATACAACCATGATTGCCTCCTTCAATGCACGATTCCATCATGTCGTTTTCGACCAACCTCCTATCGGCCAGCCTCCTACCCTACTTTACCTCCACCCTCCCATAACCCAACAGCAACCGCCCACTCCATCCCGCTCGGGTCCAAATTCCTGACCGTCCAGAGCATTAGGACGCTTCCTCGTGTGAAAGTCGCTGGACACATGTTATTTTGTATTGTATTGGAAATCCAGTATCCCAGTCCAGCAGTCGCAAATAAAACTGCTCTGTCGTCACCTCAATTACACTTTTCTTCTACTCTAAGTTGTCATGGAAGCTAAGATATTCCCAGATTCTTCTTCCATATAAACAACCACCTACGTCACCCGTCATTCTTTTTCTTAAAATATCTCTCCATCAATAACAGTTGCAATGTGATGACATGTTTTCTCGGATTGAAAATCGATAGGTACACCTCTGCTCTATTTGCGAGTGGCACAATCATCGCTGCCCTTTGCAAACTGCACCTAACTCTTCCTAAACGTCATCAAAGAATTTCTCCTTCATCTCGCTCCGTCCATTGCTAATGCTCCCACTTCCTTCAAAAACTGTCATCACGACATTCTTAAAATAAAATTCAACTCTTGAATTAACGATGATCTCAAAATAACATTCATTCGCCAATTAGCCTCTCCTTTCAAAGGTACTGGAACACATTTTTGCTTCTGCTTCCTGGCTGGATTTCCGTACGTGAAACTTTCCAATCCTATTTCCAAACTGCCGACAGTATCTCATTAAATTCAGGAGTAACAAATCTCTCTGTTAGTGACAAATTATCTCTCTGCCTCCTTGTTCTAATCGTTCTCTCTGCTCTCGAAATTGTCGAACTGATTCCCGTCAACTCACCACTCAGTTCCACCTTATTAGCTCTGCACCATCACTTTCACTGTTACCTAACCCATCGTATCCATGTTTTCCTGAATGAAGCCTTCACTTTGCAGCCCTACATCAACTTAAGTAACGCTCTGAATCTTGTTGCTCTCTTCTTCGGTATCAACATGGTCAATATAAATCAGCAATGATTGATATTTCCTACAGAACTCGGGTTACCTTCCACATGTATGTGACTGACGCCCAACCCTGTCTCCGCATCCACCATCGACTGACCGCTGCTGTTCTGAATCGTCAGACATCTAGCGCCGCATGAGCTCCAAATTTCTTCAGATCAACAAAAACAAGACGCAAACGTGGCCTGACAGTGTTGTGAAGCGCTTTGAGCCATCTTCACAAATTGAAAAATATTATATTATTATCTTTTTTAATTTTTTTTAGAATACTTAGGAATCTACCTTTCAAATCATCAAAGAAAACGGTTGCTTCTTCAATATAAATTTATATTAATATAGCGCCAATATACCCTTGCTCCTAATTCTTATGTTCTTATGTCTCGAAAGGAAAGGCAAATTTCTCGCGTTTTCCCCGCTAAAATTCTCTGTGCCAATATTGGTTCGTTAGTTTACGGCTATTTCGGGACTAATCAGCTGCCAAGTTTGAACAAAGTACTGTCCTTGCTTTAAAATTCTGTTTTACTCTTTGGGATGCCAGGTGACGCTATATCAAAACAAGGACGTTCCTACTTAATTCATCAACTGCTACTGGTATCGGACTGTCAGGATAATACAGCACTGCTTAAAGTGTACTTTCGAAACGGGAAACTTGCCAGTTAAATCAAAACGCTTCATTCGAATCTATCTGATTAATGTGATAATTAAGTTCCTAAATAATAATGCAGTTACTAATCAAGCATAAATAGTAAATGATAATACAATTCATGTTTTCCACACAGCACAAGCTCATATATGAAGATGTGGTAAAATGGCTCAACATATTATTCCACGCTTTAATATATAGAACTCCGTTTTATGCTATTGAACACAATCTTATTAGCGTGATCTGCTGCCTGTACCAAGATGAGCAATTAATGTATTCTAAATGAAGATGAAAATTCCAATATTTTTTGGACAGAATGTATTTACCTCAATATAAAACAAGCTATTACCCTTATCTCCCGTGGATAGTGTTCGACCTGCTCACTATGAATTTTAAACCCGTTTCTCCCATTCATTCTGATTTTGCTGCTCAATACCCTGACTGTCAGCCACATATTGGTGGCCAGCCGAGCCCGCAGAAAAGAAGGAGGGTTTCAAAAACATATTATTCCACAGGGGCTAGAGGTACATGGCTGTGGGACAAACTGGTGCGGTTTTGTTCATCGATTGAAGGCTTTGAGTTGACAATAAAGAAATTTACAACGAACAAGTGTTTCCTTGGTGTGCGATTGTCTTTGCGCCAATTATTCACTGAAATTGTGTATTTGTATAATATCCAACAACAAAAGCTTTTACTTACACGACGTTTGCCCCACGAAAGGGAGCTTGCCAGAGCGCGTGATATGAGTGTGTCAAAATCAAACAGCTCATCGTACTTCTCTCGATAGTCAGCGTTTAATCTGTTTTTGTTGTTTCCACAAACGGCTTTTCCTCCAGCCCCCACACTGCCTCGTCATAACAGATCCTCATCCTCGCATACAAGGCCATTCTCGGCCAAGCTCCTTCCTATCTCGCTGACCTACTTACCCCCAACTTACCTACCCGTAACCTCCGTTCCTCTGGCTGCGGTCTGCTCCACATCCCCCGACCCAACCGCACTACTATCGGTAGCCGGGCCTTCAGCCTCTCAGCCCCTAGGCTCTGGAACTCTATCCCCCAGTGCCTTCGCCGCCTACTCACTTTCCTCTTTCAAGGCCGGTATCAAGACCTTTCCTTTTGACCGTGCCTTCAGCTCCCCTCTCAACTCTCTACCCCCTCCTCGCCCCTTCACTCCACTCAACCTGACCATTTCCCCCTTGCTCGGGTCCCGACCCAACTGCACAGCGCCTTGGGACGTCCTCTCGACGTGAAAGGCGCTCTCTAAATGGAATCTTGTTGTTGTTGAGGGAACGGATGTGGGGGAGGAAGGATAATTGGGGTCGAACCTGACGCTAAGTTTGCGTTCGGGTTCGGAGAGTTTTAAGGGGAGGTCGGGTAGATTGAGATATTGAAAGCCGTGAAATTTCAGATGTTGACGAGAGCCAAAGAGTATCGCTTCCATCTTGTCAACGTTCAGCAGAAGGAAAGTTGACCTCATTCAGCCCCTGAGATCTGACACGTAGGCCGACAGAACAGCACCGTCCTGGGGGTCGCAAGCAGAGGTGGAAAGTTAGCGTTGAGTTTCATCTACATACATGTGGAAACGTACATGTCTGCGGATGACATCCCCAAGATGTAGCAGGTAGATCAGAAAGAGGAGGGGAAGAAGGATAGATCATTGCTTTACCACGCAGGTGACCGAGTGAGAGCGGAAGGTCAAGCCCTTTGCGAAGATGTGCTGCTGGCGCTCTATCAGGTAGGACTCGAACCGGCGAGTGCGATCGCACTGAAGTGGATGAGGGACGAAAGGCGGAGAGGATTGCGTGGTCGACTTTGTTGAAAATGGTCAACGGAGAGGTCGAGGAGGACAAGGAGGCAGAGGGAGCCCTGGTCACAGATTGGGAGGTTGTCATTTGTGACTTTCACAAGCGCAGTCACTGTATTGTGGGCGGAAACCGTACTGTAGGTGGTCCAAGATCTAGTGGGAGGAGAGATTTGCGCGGAGTTGATTGGCAACAATGCGTTTTAGGACTTTTGAGAGGAAGGAAGTTTAGAAATGGGGCGGTAATGGCTGGGGTTTGAGGGATAGGTACGGAGTCATGGAGAGTGAGGGAGGAAGGTTGGGAGAGAAAGTTGGGGAAAGGGAGGGAGATGGAGAGAGGCTGAGAGAGTAGGTAGTGTAGGTAGTGAGTTAGAGGGTTGAAGGGAGAGACTGGGAAAGAGTGCCAGAGAGGAAGAGAAAGTGGGAGGGAGGGAGAGAAGTTTGGCGCGAGGGAGGCAGGGAGGGAGGGTAGTAGGGAGGAAGAAAGAGGGAGGGAGGGAAGGAGTGAGAGAGATGATTGTCAAGATGATCATAAAGTTGGGGGCAAGGAAAAAGTTTAGTGTGAGATAAAGTTTGGGGGCATAGTGGCGCAAGGCAGGACCACAGATAATGGAGCGGACAAGACCAGGGGGCAAACAGGAGGACAGAGCCAGCGACAGTACATTGAAATCGATCCGATACTTTGATAGGGAGTCAGTGGAACCTGGAGAGGCCTGGTGTGAAGGGGCAAGGAACTTATTGTGTGATAATACTAATATTAATACTAATACAACTACAAATTTTCATAATAATAATAATAACAATAATTATCCTCGTATTTCAAACAGCAGTTTTCACATCTCAAAGTGCTCTACAGAATATAAGGAGTGGCGTGACACGGATATACATACCGACAGATATAGACACTCACACCTACAGACACAGATACCAACAAACGCACACAGATCCGCACAGACAAATACAGGAGCACAGAACCCTACCGCTCAAACACTCAGACACAGACACAGGTGTTTATTGTGTGATAATAGTAATGCTAATATTAAAACTAATACTGCTTTTCATAATAATAATAATATTAATAATAATTGCAGTTTGATATAGCTCTTTCACATCTTCTAGACGTCTCAAAGCGCTTCACGGAATATACTGTAAAGTGAATTGACTGCATATTTGTGGGCGAAGCGCGCCAGCCAATTGAGCACAGCAAATGTACCACAAACTGTCGTGGATTGACCTGCCAAATTATTATTTACAGGGAGTCATTGGAGCCTGGCGAAAGGCAGACTCACAGATATATGTACACACACAGAGTCAGACTGACGCCTCAAAAAGCTGACAGAGAGAGACAAGAAACAGTCAGTCCTCCTTACTGTGTATCATAATGAGCACTGGAAACAAATCGACGATGTGATAAGGCAAACCCGAGGATTACTATAATTTGTATTTCTATTATTGTTTGAGCCGGAGGGACTGAGTCACAGGCCCAGACATGTAGAGAATAATAATTTGTTTGTTAAACCACCGGAAAGTAATTGCCAATTAATTAGCCACCGATTAGTGTTCTGTATATAGGTAAGTGTTCTTCCAAGTTGTGTAACGTGACAGCCCATTTGAGAGTGATCACTACTATCCTACACATGGGTTACCAAGGTGTTTCGCTGGTCGAAGCAATTTAATACCCTATTCTTGCTTTTGTTGGCATCCCTGGTAAGTTATCGCTCCGACCAGGAGTTACAGCACTGGCATCACAAGCGAGAGGATCCAGGTGGCACAGGACAGGGAAAAACCTCAGGCAAGTTTCCTTACTCTACACACACACATTGATACACGCACACGCCTCGGTTTACCATCAGTCAGTAGAAATCCGTTGGTTCCTGGATTGGCGGAGCACTTTCCAGGGATAATAATCACTTCAAGATCACAATAATGATAATTTAGTCACTTGAATCACGGCTCGATTCAAGCGTTATTGATATCGATATTGATTATAATAACAATGATGAAATCATACGTTTGACACAGAACCTCTCACCACGGGAGGAAGCTGCACAGCGCTTCACAGCGCTTCACTTTAAAGTGCAGTGACTGCCTGCTTTTTGCTGACAGAGTTTCCTCCACACAATCAGCTGCGAGGTAATCGAGAAGTTTTACCTGTCGGCCAGGACAGAGAGATAGAGTGATAGGTGGATGCATAGATAGATAGGTGGTTAGATAGACAGGTGGTTAGATAGACAGGTGGATAGATAGACAGGTAGGTGGATAGATAGATAGATAGATAGATAGATAGAGAGAGAGAGAGAGAGAGAGAGAGACAGACAGACAGACAGACAGACAGACAGACAGACAGACAGACAGACAGACAGGTAGCTAGGTAGGTAGGTAGGTAGGTAGGTAGGTCGATCGATCGATCGATCGATATATATATATATAGAGAGAGAGAGAGAGAGAGGAGAGAGAGAGAGAGAGAGAGAGAGAGAGAGAGAGAAAGAGAGAGGGGGGGGTGGATGGATGGATGGATGGATGAATGAATGGATACATGGATGGATAGGTGGATAGATGCATAGATAGAGAGATAGAGAGAGAAATAGAGAGATGGAGAGATGGAGAGAGGGAGAGAGGCACGGACAGTCATAGACAGAGAGATAAAGTGTTAGACACAGAAAGAGAAAGACACAGACAGACACACAGTGGCAAAGAGAGAGAGAGACACGAAGGGACAGGCAGAGTGAGCAGAGAGAGGCACAGATGAAGAGAGCTTTTCTTTATACTTCGATTAATCTCCCATTCCCAGTGCAGACTGCAGATACTCACAGACTCTACGTGACCTTCTTCAGTTCTCAGATAATCCCCAGACCATTACAATCAACCCAGTGATTGACTTTGAGCATATGTATGTGAGGGTGAGTGTGTGGAGCCAGTGCAATCCTTTTCCCAATCTCAGTAACCTCTCCGTGTCTCTTCCTTTCTAATCAGTCAATATGGTGGCCATTTTCGTGCTGTGTCGAGGTGACTGTGGCTTATCGAGGTGCGTCACCCGCTACCTGTCGGCCATGCCCATCGCTGACCATCAGGTCTTGGTGACTGACGTGCTGCTGAACCGGTTGAACCGCCTGTAATTCCCCCCGAGTTTCCTCCTCTACCCTCCGGTGTGTAGCCTGGGGTTAGTCCTAATCGTGGCGTCTCTCAACGCCTCCGTTTGTTTCACCGTCGCCTTTACGGTTGACCGTTGTGCTGCCGTGAGCTGCCAGCGTCTCAGAGCGAGATATTGCACCGAGAGGACAGCCAACACAGTCCTGCTGATACTCTCCCTCCTCGGCATTGCGGAGGTCATTCCTTGGTACTTTATGTTCCAACCTCTGCTCGTCATTAACGGGCTGCCGATGCATTGCATTGAACGCCCCACTCTGAGCACCTCACCGACCTGGGCCGCCTTGCGACGTTTCGACCGTCTCGCCAACCCGTTGATCCCCATCGTCGCCATATTCCTCCTCAACGGCTTGACGGTCAGGAAGTTGGTGAGCTCCAACAGGGCCAGGAGAAGGCTGAGAGGCGCGAGCGCAGAGGACAGAGACCCGGAGATAGAGAGCCGCCGGCGGTCCATTGCTCTCGTCTTTGCCATCACCGGGTGCTTCGTGCTGCTGTGGTCGAACAGTGTGGTATATTTTCTGGGCTGGTCGCTACAGAACTACAGCTACCTGGCGGGCGGGAGACAACGCCCCCTGTATATTGCACAGCAAACAGGCTTCATGCTGGTGTTGCTCAGTTGCTGCACCAACATTTTCATCTACGCCGTCACCCAGACTCGCTTCCGCCAGGAGATTAAAAAGGGCGTCGAGGCTTTGCTCGCTCTGACTCCGTTACACACCTGTCGCCATCAGTAAAACGGGAAGGCAGCAAACGCAACAGTTTCGGCGTCTGTCGCCCGTGTTAGTCTGTGTGTCGGTGTGCGCGCCAGACCGACCCCGAATGTTTGTGTGTCTATGCGCATCCGTGTGTGCATTAGCCCGGATCTGTGTATATTTGTTTGGAGCAATGGTTGGAGCACTCGCTTTGCAAGCCAGAGACCTGGGTTTGATTCCTGGCAGGTCAGGGCGAAATCTTGGGGAAGTTTCCTTACTCCACAGGCCTGACCGCAAGTCCTCATAAAAAACAGTCAATTGGTCGCTTCAGTCCACGGCTATTTGTGGGGTCGCTGCTGTGCGCAATTGGCTGCAGCGTTACGCCCACAAATATAGTCAATTGACTTTATATTATAATCTGTGAAGCATTAACTCATGTAATTTTACTTCATTCATTTTTTATCAATCATGCACTAACTCGCCCACCATCTGTCTCACTCTCTCTCCCGCACTCTCCCCTCTCTCTCTCCTTCGCTCTCTCCCACCCTCTCAATCTCTACCTCTCTGCGCTTCGCAATGCCCCATCTCTCACTCTCTCTCTCTCTCTCTCCACCCCCTCTCTCCCCGCCCCACTCGCCCTTTCGCACCTTACTTCCGCCATTTCTCTCTCTCTCTTTCTCTTCACCGTTGCTATCCACACACTAATTTCCAGCTCAATTCCCCTACCGCTCTCTCTGTTTGTGCAAGACTGTTGTGCGCAATTGGCTGCCGCACACAAATATGCAGTCAGTTCACGTTACACTATGTTCTTGGAAGCGCTTTGAGTAGTCTAGAAGAAATGAAAAAGCGCTTTGACAAATACAAGGATTATAACCTTGGAGTAACATTGGTGAATGCATTGAAAGATGGAAGCCGCCTCCACAATTTGAGCAACATATAAGTCAGATTAAATTCCAACAGGTAATAATCATAATTGTTGCGCGAAGTAGCATGCTTCACGTTTTCTGGACGTCTCAACGCGCTTCACAGAATACATATTAAGTGAATGGATCGTATCTTTTGTAGGTGAAACTTGGCAGCAGATTGCGCAGTGACCCAAAAAAAAAGTCGTGGATTGAATGACAAATGGATTACTATTTTTTCTTGAGCGAATATTATCAGGCGTGTGGAGCAACTAAACTTGACCAAGGTTGAGTCTGCTGTTCAGTGGTCAGTGCTCTTTCCTCGCAAGCAAGAGACGTGGGTTCGTTTGCCCGGAAGGTGAAATAATGGGCAAGTTTCCTTTTTCCACACGCCAACATTTCCTTAGCAACCACTAGGAGCTTGGGTGTTATTCGATTAACGAATTGCTTATCTGGAGATAATAATCCTTCCAAAAATATAATGGTTTTGTCAATTCAATCCACAACTGTTTATGGGACACGGATGTGCGCAATTGGCCTACGCGTATGGCCCACAAAATGCTGTAGCCAATTGTGCACAGCAGCATCCCACAAAGATTTCATGCTCGCACTTCCCTACTTTACTGACCTAGTAACTTCCAACATCTCCAAAATTAAACCCCAACAGCCTCCGCTCAGCCTTCTCCTGCCTCCTGTTTCTCTCTGACCACCTCGAATCCAGCATTGGATCCCGTGCATTTAGTCGCTGCAAATCGAAACTTTGGAATTCTCTACTTTCTTTCTTCTGCATCCCCCACCCCAACCCCGCCCCTGAACACCCAACCCCCTCTTCCTCCATACTATCAAATGCTGCCTAAAGACACATTGTTCAGGGTCAGGGACAAAACCAAGGCTAAGACCGTCGAAGGCCAAACGCAACCCCAGCCCAGAATCTAAATGAATCCTCCAAACTCATTGACATACATCCTGTTTTGTTATGTGAACTGTTCTGGCGCTCTAGAACGTCCTCCCCACGTGAAAGACTCCCAACTAACGCAAGTTTGTTGTTGTTTTTTTTTGTTCACCTCCCAACTAAATTAGGTCACCTCCCAACTCGCGCTCCCATGAATTGTTTCCAGAGTCTGCCACTGTCGTGCGCTCGGATGTTTCCCACTTGAAGAGCACAATACATAAATATTTTTGTTGTTTTGTTTTCGAACATCTTTCTCTCCTTAAGCTTTTTGCTCAGTCTATCTATCCGTCTAACTCTCTCTCTCTCTAACACACATTATATCAGATCAATCCGAATATCTTCTATGTTCACATATTTAATCCTTAATCGTTAATCACGGCACATAACATGCATCGAGAAAATCTCCCAACAGCAAAAGTGTCAAACACAATCTATTATCGGCATCATTAGCAAAACCATGACAGAGAGGGAGACGGAGTGATCTGGGGAATGGGGTTAGAGAATACAGGTTCAGTGCGGGATACCGAGCACAAGTGCAGAGAGAGAGAGCCGGGAAGAGGCGTTAGAGCAGAAATCTCCAGTGTGGAGAAAGCGAGCACAAACAGGATGGGGAAGTGAGAGATGCAGTCTCCACACATCAGCCTCCGAGGCACTTGTGCACCACCGTGACGCAAATGCTGTCCTTCATGGTAATGTCGCAAAGCTTCTTCATTTTCTCCAGCTCCGAAGATTTCCAGTAGAGGATCTGGGATTCTACCGGGATTCCCATTTCCCGGGATATCGCGTTCTTCAGCTCGTAGACTCTCATATGCATTGGAATCTGCAGAGCCCTCTGCTTCCCCTCGCATGTCTGCACACAGACAGTGATGTTCGGGAGAGATTTGCGGGCGCTGGAGACCAGCGGGTCAGACACCCCAGGGTGGAGGTGATAGGCCGTCAACTTCACCCCCTCCTGAGGCTTTGGGGTTTCAGATTGCCTCGCGAGGGCCACACCCACCTCCTGAAACTGGGCAACAAAACAGATCGATAAACACGGATTCTTAACACGCTTTGTTATATACATCATATATTATTCATTACTTCAGTAAGACTTGTGTCAGCCTGGCTCAGTGGCTGTGTGTCAGCCTGGCTCAATGGCTGTATGTCAGCCTGGCTCAGTGGCTGTGTGTCAGCCTGGCTCAATGGCTGTATGTCAGCCTGGCTCAATGGCTGTGTGTCAGCCTGGCTCAGTGACTGTGTGACATCCTCACTCAGTGACTGTGTGCCAGTGTGGATCAGTGACTGTGTCTCAGCGTGGCTCAGTGACTGTGTGTCAGCCTGTCTCAGTGACTGTGTGTCAGCCTGTCTCAGTGACTGTGTGTCAGCCTGTCTCAGTTTCTCCCCAGTAAGAAGGTAGTTTGTTTGATACGCCCCAGTACACACCTGGGCTCGGAAGCTGCGATGTCTAAGCTGTCCAGCGCTGGAGCCCGAGACAGAGAGTTTCTCATTGTCAACGAAGTTCAAATTGTTTGACTCCTCGTCCTTGCCCTGCTCAGCGCAAATGTTATAATTCTAATCACTGCATTTTTAACACTGTTCTCGTCTTTTTTGGACGTCTAAAAGCACTTCTCAGAATGTCTCTGTCTCTCGCACCAGCGCTGGACAGCTCAGACAACGCAGCTTCCGTTCTCAGGTGTGTACTGGGGCGATTCAAACAAACTGTCTTCTTTCAGAACTCTGCAGCTCGTGTACTGTCCCACAACAGCCTTAGCGACCACATGAATCCCACCCTCGCTCGCCTGCACTGGCTCCCCATCCCCGAGAGGATCGAATTCAAGATTCTCATCCTCACCTACAAGGCCATTTACGGCCTCACTCCCTCCCACCTCTCTGACCTACTATCCCCCTACCTACCTGCCCGTACCCTCCGTTCCTCAGGCTCCGGTCTGCTGCACATCCCCCGCCGTTACCGCCCTACCATCGGTGGTCGGACCTTCAGCGTCTCCGATCCAAATTTCTGGGACTCCATCCCCCAGTGTCTTCGCGTTGCCGCCACCCTTTCCTCCTTGAAGGCCGGTTCCAAGACCTTTCTTTTTGACCGAGCCTTCAGCTCCCCTATCGATTCTCTACCCCTCCTCGCTCTCTCCCTATGCTCCCATCATTCTCAACATATCCCCCCTCCTCGTTCCCTCCCTTCCCTCCCCTCACCCTGACCATTTCCCCCACTGCTCGTGTCTTGACCCAAATGAACAGCGCCGTGGGACGTCCTCCCGACGTGAAAGGCGCTCTATAAATGGAATCTTGTTGTTGTTGTTGTACTGTACAGTGAATTGACGATATATTTCATGGACTAAACGCGGCAATCAATTACATACAACAGTGTCCTACCAACAGTTATGCATTGAGTGATCAATTATTATTGTTTTTATTTTCTTGAGGGATTATGATTAGGTGTGTGGAGTAAGGAAACTTGCCCAATGTTTCACGCTGCTGGGTATCGATTCAACGTCTCTTAATTGCGAGGCAAATTATCTAACCAATGAGCTAACATGGACTAAATAAATAAAAATAACATGGGCTTCATGATAAGCATCTCCCACTCCACTAACTTTAGGAGAATATAATTTCTTTCTCCTTCTCTTTTAGTACTTCTATCACTTTCAACATCTCTTAATTTCTCTTCCTTTCTCCCTGTGTTTTTCGCTGTGTTACTCTTTCTCTTTTTCTTCTCTCTCTCGATATCTCTTAGTTTCTCGCTCTCAAAATGTCTCCTTCCCAGTTTCCTTCTCTCTGTGTGTCTCTCTCGCTCAAAGTCTTAGTTTCGCTTTCTCTCTCGCAATCTCTCTCACCTCAATCGCTCCCTGTATCTGTCTCTCTCTCTTAATCTCTTTCACATTTTCACTCGCTCTCTCTGAGATCATAATTCTCTCCCGCATTCTCTAACTCTCAGATACATTCTGAGTCTATGTCACTCTCTCCCGGTGTCTCTCTCTCAGTCTCCCGCACATTCTCTCTCTCTCTACCTCTCTCTCACCCTGTTTCAGTCTCTTTCTCTGTCTCTCCCGCAAAACACAGTCACTACACTTTATAATATATTCACCACCGCTCTCTCTCTCTCTCTCTCTCTCTCTGTCTCTCAGTCTACCACGTTTCTGGTGAACTGGCTGACAGATAAATCAGCTCACTGAACTAGTGTCTGTTAATTGGTTTTGTCTAGAGGTCTGAAAACGCTTAACAGAACTGTAGAGTGAATTGAATGTATATTTCGTGGCATGAACGCGGCGTCCAATTGCACACAGCAGTATCCTACAGTTGTGCATTGTGGGGTTTTTGTTCAACTTCTCCCACTCCGCTAACTTCGGGAAAAGCCAGTTTCGCTCTCATTCTCTTTTAGTACAACAACAAGATTCCATTTATTGAGCGCCTTTTACGTCGGGAGAACGTCCCAAGGCGCTGTACAGTTAGGTCAGGACCCGAGCAGGGGGAAATGGTCAGGATGAGGGGAGGAAAGGGAGGGAGCGAGGAGGGGGTAGAGAGTCGAGATGGGAGCAGAAGGCACCGGCTATCATTCTCAGAATCTCTTAGTATCTCTCTCTTTCTCGTTGAATTTTGCGCCATGTTTCCATTGGTCAGTTTTTTCTCTTTCAAAACCTTAGTTTCTCCTTCTCAAAATGTCTCTCTCCCAGTTTCCGTCTCTGTGTGCGTTTCTCTCTCGCTCAAAATCTTAGTGTCTCTATCTCTCGCAGTCTCTCTCACTTCAACAGCTCCCTGTATCTGTCTTTCTCTTAGTCGCGTGCACATTTTCTCTCGCTCTCTGTGGGATCATAATTCTCTCTCGCAGTCTGTCTCCAACTCAGTTCTGAGTCTCTACCACCTTCCCCCGCTCTCTCTCTCTCTCTCTCTCTGTCTATCGCATATTTTCCATCTCTCTCTCTCTCTCTCTAACCCCCTCTCGCCCTCTCTCTATCTTTCTCTCGCCTCCTCTGTCTCTCTCTCTTTCTCTGTCTCTGTGTCTCTCCCGTAAAACACATTCACCGTACTTTATAATATATTTACGCTCTCTCTCTTCTCTCTCTCTCTCTAAACCCTCTCTCGCCCCCTCTCAATCTCTGTCTCGCCTCCCCTCTCTCTCTTTCTTTCTCTATCTCTGTCTCTGTGTCTCTCCCGTAAAACATATTCACTACACTTTATCATATATTCACGCTCTCTCTTTCTCTCTCAAACTCGCACACTTCTGGTGAGTGCTTGACAGATAAAGCTGCTCACTGGACTGCTGTTGATAGAGCCGTCACTGTGAGCAGACAGGCGCTGCCAGGTTAAACACACAGTCACCACACTGTACAGTGAGATTCTGCAAATCACTTTGAAATGTCATCAAAGGGACGGGAAGCGAAGAGTCAAACGTGAGATCATTGTTATTGTTTTGTCCAGTTAAAATTTCTTAGTCATTTCAAAATTTAAACCTTGCCCATGTTAAATTCTTACCAGATCATATTTGACTGTGCGCTGAAGTGCCGTCATTCTTCTGTCTGTTTCTCTCGCCCTGTCTTTCTCCTTGTCTTACAGGCTGCCAATGAGCTTGTGTTTTATAGCGAAGATAATAATCGGCTCGATACCGGGATTTCTCAACAAAAATACCCTGATGAGCGCAAAATGAAAGAGAAAGTGAGTTTATTGGATTACACGGGTGTGATCTTGTTGCTCAATCTCTCGCCCTCTGGCCTCTGAGTAACAAGGTTCACGCTTTTGAAATCTTAGTTTAGTTTGGATACCCACAAGGATGGTGATGGGTTTCCATATATAATAGACACCCGGCTGATCCAACCAACCCACAACAACTCCTAAAATAAATTCTACTTTCAGTTCTTACTGGCTGCATGGCTGCTACCAGCAACATCCTGGTGAGATTTCGTAGCAGTTTGAAAAAATCAATGAGTTATATTGTTGAGTTCCCCTTTTAACATCAAACCTCCAATAAGAGAAACCATAATTATAACAACAATAAGGCTTGCATTTTGATATAGCGCTTTTCACGTCTTCAATACGTCTCAAAGTGCTTCAAAGCATATAACGTAAAGTGAATTGACTCTATGTTTTTGGTCAAAATGTGTCAGCGAATTGTGCACAGCAGCGTCCCACAAACTATCGTAGACTGAAGTGACCAATCTATTATTTTGTTTTCTTGAGATATTATTATCAGTCTTGCGGAGCAAGGAAACGTGACCTGGCGGGAATTATGTGTCTCACTTGCAAATCGAGTGCTAGAACCATTGAGCTGCAGGACTCCTTGTTTTGACATCGTACCTTCTCTCGTTTTTGAAACATTCAAAGCGCTTCACAGAATATATTGTAAAGTGAATTGACTGTAAAGTTTGAGGCAGCCGAAATTTAAACTCTATTCAAGATTTAAGGATATTAGGCAAGTCCATTATTTATTGAACTCACTTAAATGCACACTTTAACATCAGAGAAAATTCCCCTTGATTTCCCAGCGATGTTTTTGTGCATAAATCACTCATGGGGAAACCGGTCAATGTGATCGCTTTTTTCACGACTGTTTCTGGGAAGCTGATGTACACAATTGGCTGCCATGTTTCGTCCACAAATATAGTCAGTTCACTTTACAGTATATTCTGGGAAGTCCATTGAGACGTCTCGAAGACGTGAAAAGCGCGATATCAAATGCAATGATTATTTTTATAACATAACATAACATGTATGAGCAGGAGTAGGCCATTCGGCACTTCGATCCTGCTACGCCATTCAATCATGGCTGATTTTCTTATCTATCTCCAGCTAATAACGTGACGCTGCCTTTTCCCAATTTCCCTTAAACCCTTTCGCAATAAGAAACATATCTACCTCAGTCTTGAATATGCTCAAGAACTGAGCGTCAAAACACTGTGGGGTAGTAAGTTCCATACATTCACCACCCTTTGAGTGAAGAATTTCTTCCGCAACTCAGTGCGAAAGCGCTGGCCTCTGACTTGAAGGTTGTGACCCTGGTTTTTGGTTTCTCCAACCAGGGGAAACAATCTCCCACTATCTACTCTGTCATGCCCTTTGATGATCTTATAGTTTTCTATAAGATCCCCTCTAATTCTTCAATATTCTGGAGAATATAGGACCAAATTGGTCAGCCAATCTTCGTAACTCGTCCCCTTCTCCGCTGCATATCCCTCCAAAAGAAAAAAAAATTGGTCATTTGTAATCCACGACTGTTTGTGTGAAACTGCTGTGCGAAATTGGCTGCCGCGTTCGCCCACAAACATTCAGTCAATTCACTTTGCAGTGTGTTCTGTGAAGCGCTTTGGGACGTCATCCCGACGTGAAGAGCGCTGTATCAAATGCAAGGATTATTATTATTATTATTCTGTGATGCGTTTTATAACGTAGAGAAAACGAGAAAAGCGCTATTGTTATATTATTATTGTACTATTGTTATATCAATGCCTAGCAGAAATCTATCTATTTTTGTCGTGAAATAAATTACACTCTCTACTTCGTGTTCAGTACAGAATAAAACAGTTTGCCATATTCTACATTATCAATTCTTTGAGAATCTTCAAGATAAAACCCTGTCTGCTGCTTCTATTTGTGCCTTTCTTTGTCTCTTTTCCTCTGTGTTTCTGTGTACCTGTGTCACATCAACATGTGTCAGACACAAACACGCTAACAGAGAGCAACACACGTTAGCGCATATAGACACAAGTACAGAGACAAACACAGAAACACACACAGACATTGACACTAATTCAGAAAGAGATAGACACATACAGACATATACACACACACAAATAGAGACACAATGATACACACTCGCAGTGTCAGAGAGAGAGACACAGAGAGGTGCACACCCACAGACTCACAGACAAACAGACACACGGTGAGACACACGCAGGCACAGATAGAGACATAACACGTTGCAGTGATTGGAAACGCGTCACAAGTCACCAGGCAGATGGCAGTTCTGAAGGTTAGAAAGAGAAACGCAGACCTTTTTTNCAGGTAATACCTGACACATAATACACATACAGACACAATGACAACCACAGACATGGAGAGGAATGTACAGTGACACACACAAGACGACAAAGACGAAAATGAAACGGAAAGAGCGAGAGAAACAGAGAGACAAACGTAGAAACGGAGGGCACACACACATACACACACACACTGACAAACATACACACACTCATACAATGTCATGCTCACACAGAGATAAAGTGTGAGCAAGAGATGCAAAAAGGTAAACGACAGCAGACAGAGGGAAACAGAGTGACACAGATTCAGAGACACGAACACAAAGAATAAAATCATAATAATAATGCTTCCATTTGATTAAGTAGCTTCACAGTAAATTTTTNGTTCCCAGCAACCCCAGCCAATTGTGCACAGCAGTAACCCACAAATAGACATCGATTAATTGACCAAATTATTATTTTAACATAATTGTTTTAAAAAGGACTATTACCCATACAAAGAAATAAAAAGATACGGAGTAGACAACAATAAGCGAGAGCCACACTAAGTGACAGAAGGACACGCATACACAGTCACAGCAGACACAGAGACAGACAAACATATCGATTCTCCCCCAAATCACATACACAGATAGACACACACAACTACACCCAGCCCCCACATAAACACACACACATATAGGCACATAAGAACCGAAGTAGGCAACTCCACCCATCGAGCCTGTTCCGCCACTTAATTAGATCATGACTGATCTATATCTTTAATAGATTTTCAAATCTAATTTACCGCTTTCTCCCCGTATCCTAATACCCCGACATACCAAAAATCTGTCAACATCTTTCTTGAAGTTGTGGATGGATCCATCATCCACGACCTTTTTGGGGAGAGAGTTCCAGATTTTTGCCACCCTTTGAGTGAAAACATGCTTTTTAATTTCACTCTTAAATGGTCTGTTTCTAATTTTAAGACTATATCCCCTTGTTTTGCATTTCCCCAACATAGGAAATCGCTTTTCTGTATCTATCCTATCAGATCACTTTATCAGCCTGAAAACCTCTATGAAATCACCACTCAATCTTCTAAACTCGAGAGAATACAATCCAAGTTGACGCAACCTTTCCTCGTAACTAAACCTTTTGGGCCTGGAAGCATTCTGGTGAACCTGTGCTACATTCCCTCCAAGACCAATATATTTCTCCATTGGTGTGTTGCCCACAATTGATAGGGTCTGACTAACGCTGCATACAGCTGAAGCATCATTTCTTCCCCGTTGTATTCCAGGCCTCTCGAGATAAAGGATAACATACCTTTTGCTTTTTTCATTAGTTTTTGTACTTGGTTTTAGAGATTTGTGGATATAGAGACCCAAATCTTTTTGCTCTTCCACAGCTCTTAATTTCTCCCCGTTAAGCAAGTAATCTGCGCGTAACGTATGATCTCCAACTTCTTTACATTGAACTCCATCTGCCATAGCTTTGCCCACTCACTTTGTCTGTCTAAGTCAGTCTGTAACTTCATATTCCCACCTCCACTACTTGCTGAGCCTCCTATCTTAGTGTCATCCCCAAACTTGGATACAAAACTTTCTATTTCTTTATTCAAGTCATTTATATTTGTGCAAAAAGCTGTGGTACCAGAACATATCCCTTGGGGACACCACGTGTCACGTCCCCGCAATCAGAGAACGTTCCCTTATCCTTAGTTTTCTGCCTCCCAACCAATTGCGAAACCACATCACAAGGTTACCTCCGATTCCGGACGCTTCGACTTTTTCTAATAATCTTTTGTGTGGAACCTTAAAAAATGGCTTCTGAACCTCCTTGTAAACGATATCCATCGACACTCTCTTATCGACTACTTTAGTGACTTACTCATAAAATTCAACTAAATTAGGTCGGCACGACCTACCCTTGACAAAACCATGCTGACTCACTTTGATAAGCTCATAGCTCTCCAACTATTGAGTCACTGTGTCCCTGATGAAGGATTCCAGTAATTTCCTTACAACTGACGTTAAACTGACAGATTTGTAATTGCCTGGTTTCTGCCTCCTTCCCTTCTTAAATAAAGGTGTAACCAATGCATCCAAGTTCCTCTCCTATTTCCTTTAATACCGAGGTGTTGAAACTGTTAGTTTCTAGAAATTTGCCCATTTTGAGACTGACTATTTTCTCCCTAACTTTTCTATTGATAGTTAGTTTAATAACTAATTATTTTTTGTCTATTTCCATGTTCCTTTGTATGCGTGGTATTTCGTCTTCATCTTCTACTGTAAAAACTGTAGCAAATTACTTATTTATCTAGTCAGCCATATCTTTATTTTCCATTATAGTCTCACCTCTAAATGTATTTAATGGACCCACATTCGCCTTTACCATTCTCTTTTTCATGATATATTTATAAAAGCTCTGACTGTTGGTTTTGATGTCCCTCGCAAGGTTTTTATTCATACTCCCTTTTTGCTACTTTTATTACCTTCTCCATCACGCTTTGTTGCCTTTTGAATTTCTCCCATGCCTCTGCATTCCACTATCTTTTGCATTTTACTAAGCGTCTTCGTTTAGCTTGAGGGAATTTTTAACCAATTTTGTCCACCATGGTTGTTTAACTGCATGATTGGAGCCTTTGTATTTTAGAGGTATATAGTTGTTCTGCACAGTATCAAGAACTTTTTTTTGAATGCTTCCCATTGCTCATCTGCAGATTTGCCCACTATAATAATAATAATAATAACCCTTGCATTTGATATAGCGCTTTTCACGTCTGGAGGACGTCCCAAAGCGCTTCACAGAAAACACTGTAAAGTGAATTGACTGTATATTTATGGGCGAACGCGGCAGCCAATTGCGCACAGCAGTGTCCCACAAACAGTCGTAGATTGAAAATGACCAATTTATTATTATTTTGGTTTTGGAGGGATTATTATTAGGCGTGTGGAGTAAGGAAACTTGCCCAAGGTTTCGTCCTGTGCCTGGAATTGAACTCATGTCTCTCGCTTGCAAAGCGAGTGCTCTAACCACTGAGCTACAGGACTCCACTAGCATTTCAGCCCAGTTTTCTGTGGTCAATACTTCCCCATCCCATTTAATTGTGCCTTGCTTAAATTTAGCAGCTTGATTTGGGACTCGCCATTCTCACTCTCGAATATCATGTCAAATTCAATCATACTATGATCGCTATTTTCAAGGTGTTCCCTTACTCTCGCATTATTGACTAAATCTGGCTCTTTGCTCATCATCAAATCTAGTATGGCCTGTTGTCTTGTTGGTTTCAACAGGTATTGCTCCAAAATGCAGTCCTGCGGACATTCAAGAAATCCGTTATCTTTATTACGTCAGGTATTCTGCTTCTATCCAGTCTATATGAAAGTTAAAATCTCCCCTTACCACGTTAATTTTGCAACATGCTTCACTGATCTCCGTATTTGTATATTTTCCCATAAATCACAACTCTCTGGAGGGCTGTGGACAACTCCTCAAAGAATCTTCCTTCCTTTGCAGGTCACTATTTCTACTAAAAGTGCTTTGAATACCTGGTTGGCCTTATTGGATTCTCTCATTTCCACTGTTGTAACAGTCTCTTCAAACAATATTGTTTATCTTCCTCCTTTCCTTATGTTCCTATCTTTTCTAAAGATTTTACAGCCTGGAATATTTAGCTCCGAATACTGCCCAGATTGCAACCAACTGTCTGCAACTGCTATTACATCATACCCTTTAAGCTGAATTTGTGCTTTCAGCTCACGTGTTTGATTTCGTATGCTACGTGCATTTGTCTGTATAATTCTTATTTGTGTAACTTTCACCAACTTGCCTACATGCTCTGATAATATTTTAATGTCACACTTTGATTTGCTACACCTTGGGTACTAAATTCCTATGACCTTTATTTTCCTATCGTGTTTATGTTATCTTGATCGTTACTTTTGTCCTCTACTTGCCCAATATTGTTGTTATTTTTAACATCCAAACACCCTTCCTCTTTACTATTTTAAAGCCTTTTCAAACGACCTCCATCTACCTTCCTAACTCACCATTTTGCCAGGACATTTGTCCCAACTTGGTTTACGTAAAACACATCACCGCAGAAAAGCTCCTGCTTCACCCAAAACTGATGCCAGTGGCCCATCATTTGAAACTCCCGCACCACG